>NC_037331.1:55565277-55868471 GCF_002263795.3 Bos taurus
GGGAGAAAGCCCAGATTGACAGATTAATGTGTAAATCACTGCGTTACTGCTTTAGTCATTGTCTCTATTTAGCAATGACAAGACTGGAAGAAGTAAACAGAGAAGTGAACATGCATTCTTCAGTCCGTTACCTTGGCTATTTAGCCAGAATCAATTTGTTGGTTGCTATATGCTTAGGTCTTTATGTAAGATGGGAAAAAACAGCAAATTCCTTAATTTTGGTCATTTTTATTCTTGGTCTTTTTGTTCTCGGAATTGCCAGCATACTCTATTATTATTTTTCAATGGAAACAGCAAGTTTAAGTCTCTCCAATCTTTGGTTTGGATTCTTGCTTGGCTTCCTGTGTTTTCTTGATAATTCATCCTTTAAAAATGATGTCAAAGAAGAATCAACCAAATATTTGCTTCTAACTTCCATAGTGTTAAGGATATTATGCTCTTTGGTGGAGAGAATGTCTGGTTATGTCCGCCATCGGCCCACCTTACTAACCACAGTTGAATTTCTGGAACTTGTTGGATTTGCCATCGCCAGCACAACTATGTTGGTGGAAAAGTCTCTGAGTGTCATTTTACTTGTTGTAGCTTTGGCCATGCTGATTATCGACCTGAGAATGAAGTCTTTTCTAGCTCTTCCAAACTTAGTTATTTTTGCAGTCTTGCTGTTTTTCTCCTCATTGGAAACTCCCAAAAATCCAGTTGCCTTTGCATGTTTTTTTATTTGCCTGATAACTGATCCTTTCCTTGACATTTATTTTAGTGGACTTTCAGTGACTGAAAGATGGAAACCCTTTTTGTACCGCGGAAGAATTTGCAGAAGACTTTCAGTTGTTTTCACTGGGATGATTGAGCTGACATTTTTCATTCTTTCAGCATTTAAACTTAGAGACACTCATCTCTGGTATTTTGTAATACCAGGCTTTTCCATTTTTGGAATTTTCTGGATGATTTGCCATATTATTTTTCTTTTAACTCTTTGGGGATTCCATACCAAATTAAATGACTGCCATAAAGTATGTTTTACCCACAGAGTAGATAACAATAGCCTTGACAGAATCATGGCATCCAAAGGAATGCGTCATTTTTGCTTAATTTCAGAGCAGTTAGTTTTTTTCAGTCTTCTTGCAACAGCAATTTTGGGAGCAGTTTCCTGGCAGGTAAGTTTTCAGTTTGTTTATTATGTCACTGCCTATAATATGTGATTAAATGTTTGCTTCAGGAGTTGAATTATTAGAACTGAAAGGTCAATCTCATAATTTCAGAAGTAGATGTCGAGGGCGGGGCACTTATTTCGTTTTGTTTCTGGAATTGAGTACTGAATGAATATTGACAGGATAATTTCATTTGCTTTCTAGCAAGAGGTACGAAAATATTAGGAATACTCAGCATGTGACATGCCTCCTATCTTCTGACTGTTGATTAATGAAACACTTCATGGGTTAAAGATTCTTAGAATATTAACATTTGAAGGGTGTTTAGAGATTGTTCTTTAATTTTTTCACTTTACACATGAGGAAACCAAAAGTCAGAAAACATATCCAGAGCCACTGGTACTAGCCAGAACGAGGTTGCCTAGCTTCTGTCTAGTCCTTCGGTCTCCTCATTTTCCTAAAGGTTTTATATAGAAGTTGATTAGATATGTAATAACATTGTTTTTTTAAAAGGATTTATTTATTTATCTGGCTGCGCCAGGTCTTAGTTGTGGCATGTTGGAACTTCCGTCTTCGTTGAGACATGCAGAATCTTTAGTTGTGGCATTTGAACTCTTAGTTGCGGCATGTGGGATCTAGTTTTCTGACCAGGGATCGAACCCAGGCCACCTGCTTTGGGAGGGAACACAGAGCCTTAGCCCCTGAACCTCCAGGGAAGTCCTCATATCAAATTCTTAATTTCAGATTAGAGCCTCCTAAGAAAGGAAAAATTAGTTTTACAATACATTTGCCTACAATATGTTTTAAAAATATATTTTGTAGACAAAGACATTCAAACTAAATGTTTGGAGTTTATATCTGTAGTTTATATCAGCCTTCCGTTCTCTGAACATTTATTGACTGTACTATATAACGGGTCACTGGAGGAGGAAATGGCAACCCACTCCAGTATTCTTGCCTGGAAAATCCCATAGTATACTGAGGCTGAAGATCTCAAGATGAATGAAAAATTCCTCTGTCATTAAAGAAGGCACAGTCTCTAATGGGAGGCAGAAGAGGCAGGCATGTAAACCAGTAATTATTATTACACTTTGAAAAGTACTATAATTTGAGTATATCAGGTTGGGATGTAGGGCAAAAATGAAGGTGAATTTTGCTTGGTGCAGTTCTCTGCTTTGCACTAGTTAGTTGCAACGGAGTAATTTCTAGATATGAGCGTTTGAAGAAAAGATGTGGAGACTTGCCTGGGCATGGTGCATTATATTAGTCATTGTGGGCTAGGGCACAGAACCTGTGTGGGAGTCAATCAGATGATTTTAAAAACAAACAAACAAACAATTTGCCAGTGCTCAGGACTATCAGAATGATGCTGATGGGTGAGAACTCACCAAGTGTTCTCCTTCCGCTTCCTCTTCTCTGTCCTTCCTGCTTGCTCCTTTCCCACCCCTACTTTTTTTTCATTTCCAAATCAGCCTCATTCGTTTTTGACACCTTTCCAGATCATCAAATCATGTTAACCAAATATTTTGTAAGTCACTAAATTTTTCTTTTCTTATACAAGTGGTCTTAAGCATGGTTTGTGTACTGCAGGAGGCATATAGAAGCTTTCCATTGAGTATGTCAGCAAAGATAATTTTAAGACAGTCAGTTTCCAGATTCTTACCTTCCATTCTCCTTTCTTAAAGTTGATCTACTTGAGAATGCCCCTAAATGTAGATGTGGAGTGGTGATGTATTGTGGTTTTAATTTGCATTTAATCAAATTTAAATGCATTTAAATCATCTCTAATGACTGATGATGTGAGTATCTTTTAATGTGTGTGTTAGTCATTCATTTACCTTTGCTGATGTATCTGTTTAAATATTTTTTTGATCTAAATTGGGTTTTGTGTCTTATGACTGAATTTTAAGGGTTTGTTTTATATTCTTACTAGAAGCCTTTTATCAGGTATATGATTTGGAAGTGGGTCGGGAAGATCCCTGGAGAAGGCGATGGCACCCCACTTCAGTACTCTTGCCTGGAAAATCTCATGGACAGAGGAGCATGGTAGGCTACAGTCCATGGGGTCGCAAAGAGTCGGACATGACTGAGTGACTTCACTTTCACTTTTCTCCTGCTGTGTGGCTTATCTCTTTTAAAAAATTTTTTTATTAATTTATTTCTTTTCTATTTGGCTGCAATGGGTCTTTGTTACTTTGCATTTATTGCTTTGCATGGACTTTCTCAGTTGTGGTGAGTGGGGGCCACCCTTTGTTGCAGTGCTTGGGCCTCTCATTGCGGTGGCCTCTCTTACTGCAGAGCACAGGCCCTAGGCACACAGGCTCAGTAGTTGGGGCTCGTGGGCTCCAGAGCACAGGCTCAGCAACTGTGGTGCGTGGGCTTAGCTGCTCCATGCCATGTGGGACCTTCCTGATCAGTGATTGAGCCTGTGTCCTCTGAGTGATTCTCAGGTGGATTCTTATCCAGTGTGCCACCAGGGAAGTCTTTTTTTCTTTTTTTAAATGATATCTTTTGAAGAATGCAAACTTTTAACTTTACGAATCCAATTTGTCAACTTTTTCTTTTATGTACTGCAGTTTTTAGGATCATGGCTAAGGAAGTGTTGCTCAGGCCTGGGTCACAAAGATTTTTCTCCTATTGTTTTCTTTAGTTTTATCATTTTAGCATTTAGGTTTAGGTTGTGTGATCCATTTTGAGTTAAGTTTTGTTATTGTATGAGGTGAGGAATTTTTTTTTCTTAACATGGCTTTCTAATTGTTCCAGCACCATTTGCTGAAAAGACTATGCTTTCTCTTGTTGAATTGCCGTGGCATCTTTGTCCAAAAACAGTTTCTCAGCTCTCTTTTTTTTTTTTTTTCAGCTCTCTTTTTTGTTCCATTGTTCTTTGTATCTTATCCTTAAAGCAGTACTATGCTGTTTCACAAGACATTTTCTAATTTTCCTTGAAATTTCTTCTTTGATCTATGTTAAAGTTAAAAGTTTGTTGTGTGATATTGTAATCTTTGGGGGATTTCCCACATTTTTTCTATTCAGTTCAGTTCAGTCACTCAGTCGTGTCCGACTCTTTGCAACCCCATGAACCGCAGCACTCCAGGCCTCCCTGTCCATCACCAACTCCCAGAGTTCACCCAAACCCACGTCCATTGAGTCAGAGATGCCATCCAACCATCTCATCCTCTGTGGTCCCCTTCTCCTCCTGCCCCCAATTTTTCCCAGCATCAGGGTCTGTTTAGATGAGTCAGTTCTTCACATCAGGTGGCCAAAGTATTGGAGTTTCAGCTTCAACATCAGTCCTTCCAATGAACACCCAGGACTGATTTTTTTCTATTATTGATTTTTCACATAAGTCCAGGTGACTGGAGAACACAGTTTCTATGATTTTAGTGTTTTGCTAAAACTTGTTTTGTAGTCTGTCATGTGTTATGTTCTGAAGAATGTGTGTGTGTGCTTAGTCGCTAGGTTGGGTCTGACTCTTGCAACCCCATGGACTGTAGCCCGCCCTGCTCCTGTGTCCATGGGAATTTCCCAGGCAAGAATACTTGAGTGGGGTTGCCATTTCCTTCTCCAGGGGATCTTCCCAGCCCAGAGATCAAACCCGCATGTCCTTTGTCTCCTGCATTGCAGGCAGATTCTTTACCCACTAAGCCATCAGGGAAGCTCCCTTCTGGAGAGTACATCATGTTTAATTAAAAAGAATAAGTGGCTGCTGTTGTTGATTGAAGCATTCTATAAATATCAGCTAGGTTAAGTTGGTTGGTGGTGGTGTTCATGTATTTCTGACTTTGGTGATTTTCTGTTTAATTCTGAGAGAGTGATACTGAAAACGCTGAAAATTCTGAGAGAGTGATACTGAAAATCTCTGTTAAATTACTAGATTGTGTGTTTCTCAATTTTGTCATTTTCTTGCCTTAAGTATTTTGGGGCTCTGTTTTTTCTAGGTGTATATACATCTTTAATTATACTTTCTTATGTATTGACCTTTTTATCTTCATGGTAAGCAGCATAGTTGAATAGTTAAAAAAGAGAGCTAATAGCTTGCAAAATTTAACATTATCTAACTTTTTACAGAATTTGCCAACTCTTGTTTTAGGCCAGTGCTTCTCAAACTTTGATATACATAGGAATCATATGGAGATCTTGTTAAAGTTCTAAAGACTAGAATTAAGTAATTTGGGAGGAGAGCCTAAAACTCTGTAGACCTTCTAAAAATCTTAAAAATGATGCAGATAGAAGTAAACCCATTGAGTAGCAAGGTATTAATTTAGCTATTCAAGACTAATGTGTCTCTATCAAAATTGGTATTTATTCCTTTTGGCTGCGCTGGGTCTTACTTGCTAAGCATGGCCTTTCTCTAGTTGCTGCAAGCGGGGGCTGCTCTCTAGTGCCATGCACTGGCTTCTCATTGTGGTGGCTTCTCTTGTTGCAGAGAATGGGTTCTAGGGCATGTGGGTTTCAGTAGTTATGGTGCGCTGGCTTAGTTGCCCTCGGGCATGTGGAATCCTCCCAGACGAGGGATCAAAGTGTGTCCCCTGCATTGATGGGCGGACTGTCCACTACTGGACCACCAGGGAAGGCCTCCATCAGAGTTTGGTATGCATTAGTTGCTATTTGAAAACTTCTGGCCGTGATGCAGGCATTGTGTTTTTGATGCAGTTAATTTTTTAAAAATTGAAGTGTAGTTGATTTACAGTGTTGTTAGTTTCAGGTGTACAGCAAAGATATTCAGTTTATACACACACACACAATCTTTTTCAGATTCTTTTCCCGTAAAGGTTATTACAGAATGCTGACTATAGTTCTCTATGCTATATAGTAGATCCTTGTTGTTTAACTATTTTTTCTATAGTGGTTTATGTATGTTACTCCCATATATAATTTATCCCTCCCTCCCTACCTTTCCCCTTTGGTAACCATAAGTTTGTTTCCTAGGTCTGTGAGTCTGTTTCTGTATTGTAAATAAGTTCATTCCATAATTTTTTTAATATTCCACATATAAGTGATACCATATTTGTCTTTCTCGGATTTACTTCCCTTAATGTGATAATCTCTGTGTCCATCCATGTTGCTGCAAGCGGCATTATTCAGTTTCTTTTTATGGCTGAGTAGTATTCCATTGTGTATATATGTGCCATATTTTCTTTATCCATTCATCTGTCGATGGACATTTAGGTTGGTTCCATGTCGTGGTTACTGTAAATAGTGCTGCAGTGAACATTGGGGTACATATATCTTATCAAGTTATGATTTTCTCTGGATTTATCTCCAGGAGTGGAGTTTCTGAATCATATGGTAGTTCTCTTTTCAGTTTTTTTAGACCATCATCAGTAAGTCTACAATAATAAATACTGGAGAGGGTGTGGAAAAGTGAACCCTCTTACACTATTGGGTAAATTGTACAGCCACTATGGAGAACAGTATGATACAATTAATGTTTTAAATTTAATTTTAATTTAATCTTTTGTGCTCTACCCAGTGGTCTATGAGATTATCTTAAGTTCTTTCAATTCAGTTCAGTTCAGTTGCTCAGTAATGTCCGACTCTTTGTGACCCCGTGGACTGCAACACACCAGGCCTCCCTGTACATCACCAACTCCTGGAGTTTACACAAACTCAGGTCCATTGAGTCGGTGATGCCATCCAGCCATCTCATCCTCTGTCATCCCCTTCTCTTCCTGCCTTCAATCTTTCCCAGCATCAGAGTCTTTTCCAATGAGTCAGCTCTTCGCATCAGGTGGCCAATGTATTGGAGTCTCAGCTTCAACATCAGTCCTTCCAATGAACACCCAGGACTGATCTCCTTTAGGATGTACTGGCTGGATCTCCTTGCTGTCCAAGGGACTCTTAAGAATCATGTCCAACACCACACTTCAAAAACATCAGTTCTTCGGCTCTCAGATTTCTTTATAGTCCAGCTCTCACATCCATACATGACTGCTGGAAAAACCATAGACTTGACTAGACAGACCTTTGTTGGCAAAGTCATGTCTCTGCATATTAAAAAAATATGCTGTCTAGGTTGGTCATAACTTTGCTTCCAAGAAGTAAGCATCTTTTCATTTCATGGCTGCAATCACCATCTGCAGTGATACTGGAGTCCCCCCAAAAAAAGCCAGCCACTGTTTCCCCTTCTATTTGCCATGAAGTGATGGGGCCAGATGCCATGATCTTAGTTTTCTGAATGTTGAGCTTTAAGCCAACTTTTTCACTCTCCTCTCTCACTTTCATCAAGAGTCTCTTTAGTTCTTCTTTACTTTCTGCCATAAAAGTGGTGTCATCTGCATATCTGAGGTTGTTGATATTTCTTCTAGCAATCTTGATTTCAGCTTGTGCTTCATCCAGCCCAGCATTCTTCATGATATACTCTGCATATAAGTTAAATAAGCAGAGTGACAATATACAGCCTTGACCTACTCCTTTTCCTATTTGGAACCAGTCTGTTGTTCCATGTCCAGTTCTGACTGTTGCTTCCTGACCTGCGTATAGATTTCTCAAGAGGCAGGTCAGGTGGTCTGGTATTCCCATCTCTTGAAGAATTTTCCACAGTTTATTGTGATCCACACAGTCAAAGGCTTTGGCATAGTCAATAAAGCAGAAATAGATGTTTTTCTGGAACTCTCTTGCTTTTTCCATGATCCAGCGGATGTTGGCAATTTGATCTCTGGTTCCTCTGCCTTTTCTAAAACCAACTTGAACATCTAGAAGTTCACAGTTCACATACTGCTGAAGCTTGGTGTGGAGTATTTTGAGCATTACTGTGCTAGTGTGTGAGATGAGTGCAATTGTGTGGTAGTTTGAGCATTCTTTGGCATTGCCTTTCTTTGGGATTGGAATGAAAACTGACCTTCTCCAGTCCTGTGGCCACTGCTGAGTTTTCCAAATTTGCTGGCATATTGAGTGCAGCATGTTCACAGCATCATCTTTCAGGATTTGAAATAGCTCAGCTGGAATTCCATCACCTCCACTAGCTTTGGTCATAGTGATGCTTCTTAAGGCCTACTTGACTTCACATTCCAGGATGTTTGGCTCTAGGTGAGTGATCACATCATCCTGGTTATCTGGATCATAAAGATCTTTTTTGTAGAGTTCTGTGTATTCTTGACACCTCATCTTAATATCTTCTGCTTCTCTTAGGCCCATACCATTTCGTCCTTTATGGTGTCTGTCTTTGCATGAAATGTTCCCATGGTATCTCTAATTTTCTTCAAGAGATCTCTAGACTTTCCCATTCTATTGTTTCCTCTATTTCTTTGCACTGATCACTGAGAAAGGCTTTCTTATCTCTCCTTGCTATTCTTTGGAACTCTTCGTTCAAATGAGTATATCTTTCCTTTTCTCCTTTGCTTTTCACTTCTCTTCTTTTCTCAGCTATTTGTAAGGCCTCCCCAGACAGCCATTTTGCTTTTTTGTATTTCTTTTTCTTGGGGATGGTCTTTCTCCCTGTCTCCTGTACAGTGTCACAAACCTCCGTCCATAGTTCATCAGGCACTCTGTCTATCAGGTCTAGTCCCTTAAATCTGTTTCTCACTTCCACTGTATATTCATACGGGATTTGATTTAGGTCATACCTGAATGGTCTAGTGGTTTTCCCCACTTTGTTCAATTTAAGTCTGAATTTGGCAATAAGGAGTGCATGATCTGAGCCACAGTCAGCTTCCGGTCTTGTTTTTGCTGACTGTATAGAGCTTCTCCATCTTTGGCCGCAAAGAATATAATCAATCTGATTTTGGTGTTGACCGTCTGGTGATGTCCATGTATAGAGTCTTCTCTTGTGTTGTTGAAAGAGGGTGTTTGCTATGACCAGTGCATTTTCTTGGCAAAACTCTATTAGTCTTTGCCCTGCTTCATTCCGTATTCCAAGGCCAAATTTGCCTGTTACTCCAGGTGTTTCTTGACTTCCTACTTTTGCATTCCAGTCCCCTATAATGAAAAGGGCATCTTTTTGGGTGTTAGTTCTAAAAGGTTTGTAGGTCTTCATAGAACCATTCAACTTCAGCTTCTTCAGCATTACTGGTCGGGGCATAGACTTGGATTACCGTGATATTGAATGGTTTGCCTTGGAAACAAACAGAGATCATTCTGTCATTTTTGAGATTGCATCCAAGTACTGCATTTTGGACTCTTTTGTAGACTATGATGGCTACTCCATTTCTTCTAAAGGATTCTTGCCCACAGTAGTAGGTACAGTGATCGTCTGAGTTAAATTCACCCATTCCAGTCCATTTTAGTTCGCTGATTCCTAAAATGTCGATGTTCACTGTTGTCTACTCCTGTTGATCACTTTCAATTTGCCTTGATTCATGGACCTAACATTCCAAGTTCCTATGCAATATTGCTCTTTACAGCATCGGACCTTGCTTCCATCACCAGTCACGTCCACAACTAGGTGTTGTTTTTGCTTTGGCTCTGTCTCTTCATTCTTTCTGGAGTTATTTCTCCACTGATCTCCAGTAGCATATTGGGCCCCTACTGACCTGGGGAGTTCATCTTTCAGTGTCCTATCTTTTTGCCTTTTCATACTGTTCATGGGGTTCTCAAGGCAAGAATACTAAAGTGGTTTGCCATTCCCTTCTCCAGTGGACCACGTTCTGTCAGACCTCTCCACCATGACCGGCCATCTTGGGTGGCCCCACACGGCACGGCTTAGTTTCATTGAGTTAGACAAGGCTGTGGTCCGTGTGATTGGATTGGCTAGTTTTCTGTGATCCTGGTTTCAGTCTGTCTGCCCTCTGATGCCCTCTCTCAGCGCCTACTGTCTTACTGGGGTTTCTCTTACCTTGGACGTGGGGTATCTCTTCACGGCTGCTCCAGCAAAGGGCAGCCGCTGCTCCTTACTTTGGCGGTGGGGTATCTCCTCACAGCTTCCTCTCCTGACCTTGGACGTGGGGTATCTCCTCTCAGCTGCTCGCCGCTCTTCTTTCAATTAGATTTTTCTCAAACTGCTTTTGCTTAACATTCCTAAATGATATAGATACAAATTAACTTAAAAGTTACTCCGTCATGTCCGACTCTGTGACCCCATAAACTGTAGTATGCCAGGCTCCTCTGTCCATGGAATTCTCCAGGCTAGAATCCTGGAGTGGGTATGTCTTTCGCTTCTCCAGGGTATCTTCCCAACGCAGGGATCTAACCCAGGTCTCCCGCATTACAGGCAAATTCTTTACCATCTGAGCCACCAGGGAAGCTTTTTAATAATATAATCTAAACCCATTTTTTTCATATTTCTGTGAGAGTAATACTAAAGTGTCTAATTTTCCCCTCTGTCCCATTAAAATATCCTTCAGTGGATAGATTTCCACTGAAAAACAGTTCCACTGATTGAGTGGCGGCAGTCCAGGTAAAAATGAGAAACTAAAGTCTTTAGATCAGTCAGCCAGCCACAGGTAGGATGAATGAAAGCGGAGATAACATTAAAATCTGGAAGACTACCTAGGATCAAGAGATAAGGACCTGGACTAAGGTGACAGAGAAAAATTGCTGTGGTAAGGATATGACTGATAGAAGTATCAAGGGAAAAACAGATCTTGTTTAAAAGTGAAACTTAAAGAGAATTTGAAATAAGCTGATGAAATGTAGAGATGAGTGTTCTGACGGTGGGTAGTCAATGTTTAAAAAATGTTGACAGAATGAAGGGAGCAGATTGGAATGTAGAGTAATCAGTTTTATTGAGTTGATGCCCTAGTGGGCATTTGTTATTAACAAAACGTTTTAGAGTAGGTGGTTTTTTTTTTAAGTGTATTTTTAGACAGTGAAATCTATCTCATTTTACTACCAGAATAGTAAAACCAAACAGCCATAAACATGAGACTAATCTCGTGGAGCACAATTGTGACTTAATTCCCCAAATGGACTTAGCCATTTTTTTCTCATTTTAAGGTTTTTTGCATGTTAGTAGTTTGGGGTTATTTTATTTTTATCCAACTTAATAGCAAAAATTTTTTAATAAGGAAAATTTGCATAGAGTAATATTCACCCTTTTTCGTGTACAATTCTGTGATTTTGACAAGTGCACATAGTTTTATGACCAGTACAGTCAAATGTGGAGCAGTTCCATCACCCCAAAATTCCCTCCTGCCCCTCTCTAGTTAGTCCCTCTCCACCCATCAGTGCTTGGCAACGGAACTGTTTTATGTCTAGAGTGCCATATACACGAAATCATATAGTGCATATCTGTTTGAGTCTGCCTTCTTTCACTTAACATAATTCATATGAGATTTAGCTATATTGTTTTATATCAGTTCATCCCTTATTATGGCTGAGCAGTATTCCATTATGTGGAAGTCTCACACTCAATTGAGGGACACTGAAATTAGTTTTTGGTATTTTTAAGTAGAGCTGCTGTAAACATTCAGACAGGGTTTTGTGTTAACATGGGTTTTTATTTTACCTGTGTGGGTTGTATGATAAACATATGAGTCATGTTTAACTTTATAAGAAAATGTCAAACTGTTTTCCAAAGTTGCTGTACCATTTTGTGTTCTCACTTGCAGTATATGGGATTTCTCTCTTTGCTTTTGTTTTTGAACCATTGTGATAGGTATGTAATGGTAACTCATTGTGGTTTTCTATTTCCCTAGTAGTTAATGATGTTGAGTATCTTTTCATGCTATTGCTTGTCATGAAAATTTCAGATCTCTTGGCTACTTTTAAAATTGGGTTGTTTGTTTTCTTAATGTGTTGAGATGTAAGTCCCTTATTAGATATTTGACTTGCAAATATTTGCTCCCAGTGTTTGACCTTTTTTCTTGTTTTTTGAAGAGCAGAAGTTCTTAATTTTGCTACAGTCTTAATTTATCATTTTTTTCTTTTATGGATTATCTTTTGATGTCATATGTGAGAAATCTTTGACCTCGTTTGAGTAGAATCTCTGACTGATCCCACGTGGATAGCTTTATTTTTTGTTAGCTTTACTGAATTTAATGAAACATTTTCAGAATGAAGACAGTAATATCATTCCAAGTCATTTACATTTAAAAGCTGGAATTTTACCATTAACCTCTGTTGTGTTTTTTCATAATCTCATTGCACTTTTAAAATGCAACATTACAGCTGTTGTTTCCTGCAGTTCATCTTATGTTCATTGAATGTGCTATTTGCATTCCACTTTTGTACTTTTTTCCTTAAATAAGTCATTAAGAAGTATTCATACTTAACAAAAGCAAAATGGCTGTCTGAGGAGGCCTTACAAATAGCTGTGAAAAGAAGAGAAGCGAAAAGCAAAGGAGAAAAGGAAAGACATAAGCATCTGAATGCAGAGTTCCAAAGAATAGCAAGAAGAGATAAGAAAGCCTTCTTCAGCCATCAATGCAAAGAAATAGAGGAAAACAACAAATGGGAAAGACTAGGGATCTCTTCAAGAAAATCAGAGATAACAAAGGAACATTTCATGCAAAGATGAGCTCGATAAAGGACAGAAATGGTATGGACCTAACAGAAGCAGAAGTTATTAAGAAGAGGTGGCAAGAATACACAGAAGAACTGCACAAAAAAGATCTTCACGACCCAGATAATCACGATGGTGTGATCACTGACCTAGAGCCAGACATCCTGGAATGTGAAGTCAAGTGGGCCTTAGAAAGCATCACTACGAACAAAGCTAGTGGAGGTGATGGAATTCCAGTTGAGCTATTCCAAATCCTGAAAGACGATGCTGTGAACGTGCTGCACTCAATATGCCAGCAAATTTGGAAAACTCAGCAGTGGCCACAGGACTGGAAAAGGTCAGTTTTCATTCCAATCCCAAAGAAAGGCAATGCCAAAAAATGCTCAAACTACCACACAATTGCACTCATCTCACACGCTAGTAAAGTAATGCTCAAAATTCTCCAAGCCAGGCTTCAGCAATATGTGAACTGTGAACTTCCAGATGTTCAAGCTGGTTTTAGAAAAGGCAGAGGAACCAGAGATCAAATTGCCAACATCCTCTGGATCATGGAAAAAGCAAGAGAGTTCCAGAAAAACATCTATTTCTTCTGTATTGACTATGCCAAAGCCTTTGACTGTGTGGATCACAAGAAACTGTGGAAAATTCTGAAAGAGATGGGAATACCAGAACACCTGATCTGCCTCTTGAGAAATTTGTATGCAGGTCAGGAAGCAACAGTTAGAACTGGACATGGAACAACAGACTGGTTCCAAATAGGAAAAGGAGTTCATCAAGGCTGTATATTGTCATCCTGTTTATTTAACTTATATGCAGAGTACATCATGAGAAACGCTGGACTGGAAGAAGCACAAGCTGGAATCAAGATTTCTGGGAGAAATCTCAATAACCTCAGATATGCAGATGACACCACCCTTATGGCAGAAAGTGAAGAGGAACTCAAAAGCCTCTTGATGAAAGTGAAAGTGGAGAGTGAAAAAGTTGGCTTAAAGCTCAACACATGTATACCTGTGGTGGATTCATTTTGATATTTTTTATATATATATTAAAAAAAGAAAAAAAAAAAAAGCTCAACATTCAGAAAACGAAGATCATGGCATCTGGTCCCATCACTTCATGGGAAATAGATGGGGAAACAGTGGAAACAGGGTCAGACTTTATTTTTCTGGGCTCCAAAATCACTGCAGATGGTGACTGCAGCCATGAAATTAAAAGACGCTTACTCTTTGGAAGGAAAGTCATAACCAACCTAGATAGCATGTTCAAAAGCAGAGACATTACTTTGCCAACAGAGGTTAGTCTAGTCAAGGCTGTGGTTTTTCCTGTGGTCATGTATGGATGTGAGAATTGGACTGTGAAGAAGGCTGAGCACCAAAGAATTGATGCTTTTGAACTATGGTGTTGGAGAAGACTCTTGAGAGTCCCTTGGACTGCAAGGAGATCCAGCTAGTCCATTCTGAAGGAGATCAGCCCTGGGATTTCTTTGGAAGGAATGATGCTAAAGCTGAAACTCCAGTACTTTGGCCACCTCATGGGAAGAGTTGACTCATTGGAAAAGACTCTGATGCTGGGAGGGATTGGGGGCAGGAAGAGAAGGGGACGACAGAGGATGAGATGGCTGGATGGCATCACTGACTCGATGGACGTGAGTCTGAGTTAACTCCAGGAGTTGGTGATGGACAGGGAGGCCTGGTGTGCTGCGATTCATGGGGTCGCAGAGTTGGACACAACTGAGCGACTGGTCTGATCTGATCTGATATTTAACACAATACCATAGCCATTTGATGATAGTTTTATTGCTCAGCCATAGCTTTTCTAAAATCAATACTTGACAGTTCACATAAGGAAAAAAGGGAGGAAAGTGTCCAGATTCCCAAGGAAGCATATTCCCCACAGCCTACTGTTTTGTTTAGCGATTTTCTCTGAAATCTTTCACATGAGATTTTATATGCCTTTCCTTGCCACCCACTGTCATTTGCAGAGTCCATGGGTTTTGAGGCAACTTTTTGGGGGAGCCCTTTGACCCAAACCAGAAAAACCATAATCACAGTTAATTTCTCTGCAGGGGAAGCTCTAGCAATCACTGGGTTTGACAGATGTAACAAGATCAGTTTCACACTCTAGAAAGGGAGGGATTCCACGGATGCAGCACAGTTTCAATTCTAGCAAGATGGCTAGACAGCCGTATCATTTCACTTGGCACCGGGAGCAGAGAGTTTTCAAATTTGTTGCCAAAATTACAAGTTTACATTTCACAATTTTTTGTTTGTCTCATTTCTCTTCCTAAAGTTTTGAGAGATTTAGGTCTCAATTAGAGGCTCACTAACTCTTTTTTTTAGCTTAAACTTATACTTTTATTTTGATGTTTTATCTTTTCTGCAGAACACTATGAAAGAGGAATAGATGCTTTTATATCCTAAAACAATAGCAATAATCTGAGTATAATTTTATTCATGGAATAAGAACATGAATTTGTCCTTTACTGTGATTTTTCTAGCTTTTAAAAATTAAAATAATGACTAGAGATATTTTCAACTCTTCGTGACCCCATGGACTGCAGCCCACCAGGCTCCTCCATCCATGGGATTTTCCAGGCAAGAGTACTGGAGTGGGATGCCATTGTCTTCTCATGTATAGATGTGTCCAACTCTCAATCTGTACATGACTGCTGGAAAAACTATAGCTTTGAATGTATGGATTTTGATGGCAAAGTGATATTTCTGCTTTTTAATATTGCCTATGTTTGTCATAGCGTACCGTCCAAGGAGCAAGCATCAAAAATTTCATGGCTGCAGTCACCATCCACAGTGATTTTGGAGCCCAAGAAAATAGTCTGTTACTGCTTCCACTTTTTCCCTGTCTGTTAATATTTGCCATGCAGTGATGGGATTGAATGCCACAATCTTAGTTTTTTGTATGTTGAGTTTTAAGCCAACTTTTTCACTCTCCTCTTTAACTTTTATCAATAAGCTCTTTAGTTTCTCTTCACTTTCTGCCATTAAAGTGGTATCATCTACATATGTGAGGTTGTTGATTTCTCTCCCAGCAGTCTTGATTCCCAGAGAAGGCAATGGCAACCCACTCTAGTACTCTTACCTGGAAAATCCCATGGATGGAGGAGCCTGATAGGCTGCAGTCCATGGGGTCACGAAGAGTCGGACACAACTGAGTGACTTCACTTTCACTTTTCACTTTCATGCATTGGAGAAGGAAATGGCAACCCACTCCAGTGTTCTTGCCTGGAGAATCCCAGGGACAGCAGAGCCTGGTGGGCTGCCATCTATGGGGTCGCACAGAGCTGGACATGACTGAAGCGACTTAGCATCAGCAGCAGTCTTGATTCCAGCTTGTGATTCACCCAGCCCTGCATTTGTGCATGATGTATTCTGCATAGAAGTTAAATAAGCAGGGTGACAATTCACACCCTTGTACTCCTTTCCCAATTTTGAACCAGTCTGTTGTTCTATGTCTGGTTCTAACTGTTCTTCCTGACCTGCATACAGGTTTCTCAGGAGGGAAGTAAGGTGCTCTGGTATTCCCATCTCTTTAAGAATATTCCAGTTTGTTTTGATCCACACAGTCAAAAGCTTTAGCGTAGTCTGTGAAGCAGAAGTAGATGTTTTTCTGGAATTCTCTTGCTTTTTTTGTGTTCCAATGGATGTTGGCAGTTTGATCTCAGATTCCTCTGCCTTTACTAAATCCAGCTTGTACATCTGAAAGTTCTTGGTTCACGTCCTGCTAAAGCCTAGCTTACAGAATATTGAGCATAACCTTACTGGCGTGGAGATGCGCACAATTGTGCAGTAGTTTGAACATTCATTGGCATTGCCCTTATTTGGGATTGGAATGAAAACTGACCTTTTCCAGTCCTGTGGCCACTGCTGAGTTTTCTAAATTTGCTGGCATATTGAGTGCACCACTTTAACAGGATTTGAAATAGCTCAGCTGCAATTCCATCACCTCCACTAACTTTTTAAAAAATATTTATTTTTAATTGATGATTGTTTTACAATATTGGTTTGATTTCTATCATACATCAACATGAGTAAACCATAGGTGTACATATATCCCCTCCCTTTTGAATATCCCTCCCACCTCCCGCCCATTCCGACCCATCTGGGTTATTAGAGAGCTCCAGTTTGAGTTCTCTGAGTCATATAGCAAGTTCCCATTAGCTCTGTATTTACATAAGTTAGTGTATATGCATCCATGCTACTCTCTCCATCTATTTCACCCTCTCCCTCTTCTCCCCCACGCTTGTTCATAAGTGTGTTCTCTATGTCTGTGTCTCCATTGCTATTGCTATTGCTAAGTCACTTCAGTCGTGTCCGACTCTGTGTGACCCCATAGACGGCAGCCCACCAGGCTTCCCCATCCCTGGGATTCTCCAGGCAAGAACACTGGAGTGGGTTGCCATTTCCTTCTCCAATGCATGAAAGTGAAAAGTGAAAGTGAAGTTGCTCAGTCATGTTCGACCCTCAGCGACCCCATGGACTGCAGCCTTCCAGGCTCCTCCATCCATGGGATTTTCCAGGCAAGAGTACTGGAGTGAGGTGCCATTGCCTTCTCCGATTGCTGCTCTGCAAACATTGGTCAGTACCATTATTCTAGATTCCATATATATGTCTTAATACACAATATTTTCTTTCTGACTTCACTCTGTATAATAGGTTCTAGGTTAATCCACTTCATTAGAACTGACTCAAATGTGTTCATTTTTATGGCTGAGTAGTATTCCAGTGTGTGTGTGTGTGTGTGTGTGTGTGTGTGTGTGTGTATACCATAGCTTCTTTATCCATTCATCTGTTGATGAACATCTAGGTTGCCTCCATGCCATGGCTATTGTAAATAGTGCTACAGTGAACGCTGGGGTACATGTGTCTTTTTCAGTTTTGGTTTCTTCAGGGTATATGCCTAGAAATGGTATTGCTGGGTCATATGGTGGTTTTATTCCTAGTTTTTTTTTTTAAAGGAATCTCCATACTGTCTTCCGTAGTGGATGTATCATTTTATATTCCCACCAGCGGTGTAGGAGGATCCCTTTTCTCCAAACCCTCTCCAGACTGTTGTTTGTGGATTTTTTGATTACAGCCATTCTGTCTGTTGTGAGGTGATACCTTATTGTAGTTTTGATTTGCATTTCTCTAATAAGCAGTGATGTTGAGCATCTCTTCATGTGCTTATTAGCCATCTGTATGTCTTCCTTGGAGAAATGTCTGTCTAGGTCTTTTGCATACTTTTGGGTTGGGTGGTTTGTTTTTCTAGTATTGAGTTGTATGAGCTGCTTGTGTATTTTGGAAATTAATCCTTTGTCAGTTGTTTCATTTGCTATTATTTTCTCCCATTCTGAGGGTTGTCTTTTCACCTCATTTATAGTTTCCTTTCCTATGCACAAGCATTTAAGTTTAATTAGGCCCCATGTATTTATTTTTGTTTTTATTTCCATTCTAGGAGGTGAATCATAAAGTATCTTACTATGATTTATGTCATACAGTATTCTGCCTGTGTTTTCTTCTAAGAGTTTTATAGTTTCTGGTCTTACATTTTAGGTCTTTAGTCTATTTCGAGCTTATCTTTGTGTATTGTATTAGGCAGTATTCTGATTTCATTCTTTTGCACATAGTTGTCCTGTTCTTCCAGCACCACTTACTGAAGAGATTTTTTCCCAGTGTGTATTCTTCCCTCCTTTCTCAAAGATCAGGTGCCCATATGTGCATGGGTTTATCTCTGGGCTTTTATCTCATTCCATTGGTCTATACTTCTGCTTTTGTTCCAGTACCATACTGTCTTGATGACTCTAGCTTTGTAGTATAGTTTGAAATCAGGTAAGTTGATTCCTTCAGCTCTGTTCTTTCTCCAGATTGCTTTGGCTACTTGGAGTCTTTTGCATTTCCCTACAAATTGTGAAATTTTTTGTTCTAGTTCTGTGAAAAATGCCATTGGTAATTTGGTAGGGATTGCAGTCATTTTCACAATATTGGTTCTTCCAACCCAGGAGCGTGGTATATCTCTCCATCTGTTTATGTCATCTTTGACTTCTTTCATCAGTGTCCTGTGGTTTTCTATATACAGCTGTTTTGTCTCCTTAGGTAGGGTTTATGCTCAGGTATTTTATTCTTTTAGTTGCAGTGGTAAATGGGATTGATTCCTTAATTTCTCTTTCTGATTCTTCATTGTTAGTATATAGGAATGCAAGTGATTTCTGTGAGTTGATTTTGTATCCTGCCACTTTACTAGATTCACAGATTAGTTCAAGTAATTTTCTGATAGTGTCTTTAGGGTTTTCTGTGTACAGTGTTCCACTAGCTTTTGTTAGTAGTAATGCTTCTTAAGGCCCTCTTTACACCCCAGGATGTGTGTCTCTAGGTGAGTGACCAAACCATCATGGTTATATGGGTCATTAAGACCTTTTTTGTATAGTTCTTTTGTGAAATTGTGCACCTTCTTAATCTCTTCTGCTTCTGTTAGGTCCATACCATTTCTGTCCTTTATTGTGCCGGTCTTTGCATGAAATGTTCCCTCTTGGTATCTCTTAATTTTCTTGAAGCAATCTCTAGTCTTTCCCACTCTATTGTTTTCCTTTATTTCTTTGCATTGTTCACTTAAGAAGGCTTTCTTATCTCTCCTTGCTGTTCTTTGGAACTGTGTATTCAGTTTGGTATATCTTTCCTTTTCTCCTTTTTCTTTCTCTTCTCTTTCTCTTTCTTCTCAGCTATTTGTAAGGCCTCAGACAACCATTTTACCTTGTTACCAGTCTTTTTCTTGGGAGTGGTTTTGGTCACCACCTCCTGTGCAACTTCACTAACCTCTGTCCATACATAGTTCTTCAGGCACTCTATCAGATCTAATCCCTTGAATCTGTTTGTTACTTCCACTGTATAATCATAAGGGATTTGATTTAGGTCATACCTGAATGGCCTAATGGTTTTCCCTACTTTCTTCAATTTAAGTCTGAATTTTGGAATAAGCAGCTCATGATCTGAGCCACAGTCAGCTCCGGGTCTTGATTTTGTTGGCTGTATAGAACTTTTCAATATTCAATTGCAAAGAATGTAATCAGTCTGATTCCTATATTGACCATCTGGTGATGTCCATGTGTAGAGTCATCTCTTGCGTTGTTGGAAGTTTGCTATGACCAGTGGGTTCTCTTGGCAATACTCTTAACCTTTCCCCTGCTTCATTTTGTACTCAAACAAACTTTCCTGTTACTCCAGGTTCTCTTGACATTCCACTTTTGCATTACAATCCCCAGTGATGAAAAGAATATCTTTCTTTGGTGTTAGTTCTAGAAGGTCTTGAAGTCTTCATAGAACTGTTCAACTTGGGCTTCTTTGGCATTAGTGGTTGGGGATAGATTTGGATTTCTGTAATGTTGAATGGTTTGCCTTGAAAACAAACTGAGATTATTCTATCATTTTTGAGATTGCACTCAAATACTGTATTTTCGACTCTTCTGTTGACTATGAGGGCAATTCCATTTCTTCTCATCTGAATTAAATTCCCCCATTCCCATCCACTTTAGTTCACTGATTCCTAAGACAGGAATCTGGAATGTTTAGGTCCGTGAATCAGGGTAAGTTGGACATGGTCAAGCAGAAGATGGCAAGAGAGAACATCTGAGATAGATATCATTATTATTCCCATTTTGTAGAAAAGAAACATGCTTAGAGATTAGGATATCCAGGCAATCTGCCTTCACAGCTTTCAGTGTCAACCACTTTACTTAGTTCCATGTATCTTTAGAATTAAAAATGAGCAGATAATTTAATGTAACTTCTGTTTTACCCATTGGGAGAAGTAAGATTCAGCACACTGTCCAAGTTTGATTCCCATACCAGTGTTTTGCCTTTCTCAAGATAGTGGTCTACAAAAATTTCTGTTTTTGACATCTCTTGCGGCTACTCAAAAAAAATTTTTTTTGCTAATGTATCTACTAGGGCCTTAACTCAGTCTGCTAAATAGTAGTCAATTTAGTTGAAAAGGTTATTGTCATTTAAATTTCTGTTTTGCTCATAAAGATCTCATTGCAATTAAAAAAATTTTTAATTACAGGTACCATTTTACTGTGCTAGATGTATTTCACCTATTTCTGATCTGTGGAATAAGCTCATAAAATATCCCTCTTTTATATATTCAGACTGAAAACCTTAATTAATTTGTTCATGTACACACAGATGGTGAGTAAGTTAGGAATGAACCAAAGTCTTAACTCCAAACCTTGAGTCCTTTCCAGTATACCCTATTGCCTCTACGTAAAGAAATCCCTGCTTTAAAACTGTTAAGTAGCTTTCTAATTTTGCTGAGGTTTCTAAACTAAGCAGTTTGGAGGTTGCCTGCTGTGCTGCCATGCTCAGTTGCTTCAGTCATGTGACCCCTTTATGACCCCATGGACTGTAGCCTGCCAGGCTCCTCTGTCCATGGGATTTTCCTGGCAGGAATACTGAAAGTTGCCTATTATTTCTTAAATATGGCTATCTTAAATTGAAGAACATTATCTCTGTTTACATACTGTTTTGTAGCATACATTTATATATTTTGTTTCTTAATTAGACTTGTATATATAACATTTCTCAAACCTGGCTTACTTAATGTGACTTGTAAACAAATATTTATACCAAACAACAGTCATATGTCTTATGTAAATGCCATGTTTTTAAAAATGAAATTCCAACATTGAATAAATAGATTTTGTTCCTATTAGCTGAGAAATTTTTAGGATATAAAGATATTGTATCTTTTGACCATGACTTGAAAGCCCAGATGAATAGAGAATAATTAGTAACTACTTGTACTGAAAGGATATTACTTAAAGTTGTTTACTGGTTTGCTGTTTTTCTCAGCTTGTATCTGCTTTGAAATTTGGACCATGTCTTTATATTTGATAGTGAGCTTAGGGTGGTTTGTGGAAGCAAAGGAAGATGAATAGCCATACTTACTAGTTTTGGTCAAGTAATTTGTTACAGGGAGTTGTTTAAAATATAAGGTGTACTCCAAAGTCACAAATGACTCTCAGGTTGAGGCTATAGTATAAAGGGTTGCAAGCCAGTGAAATTGAAACTTTCTGAATGTGGCAAGTGGATAAAACATCCTAAATTTATTTTGGCCCTTCAGACGTATTTGCAATCTGTTGCTAACTTTTATCTGTAAATGTTATCTTTTTAAAAAATTAATTTTGTTTAATTGAAGTATAGTTGATTTATAGTGTCATGATTTTTAGCAGAGTGACTCAGTTATACATGTACAGACATTCTTTTTAAAATATTCTTTTCCATTATCGTTTATCACAGGATATTGAATACAGTTCCTGTGCTATACAGTAGGATGTTGTTGTTTATACTTTTCCTATGTATAAGAGTTCACATCTGCTAATCCCAAACTTCCTGTCCTTCTCTCCTCTCCCACCCACCTCTCCCTTGGCAATTACAAATCTGTTCTGTATGTCTGTGAGTCTCTTTCTGTTTTGTAGATAGGTTCGTTTGTGCCATATTTTAGATTCCACATGTAAGTGATATCATATGGTATTTGTCTTTCTCTTTCTGACTTGTGTCACTCATTGTGATATCTCTACTTGCACCAATGTTACTGCAAATGGCATTATTTCATTCTTTTTTATAGCTGAGTAGTACCTCATTATGTGTAAGTATGTACTACATCTTTGTCAGTTCATCCGTCAGTGACATTTAGATTGTTTCCATGTTTTGGCTATTATGAATAGTGCTGCTATGCACATAAGGGGTGCATGTATCTTTTTGAATTATATTTTTGTCTGGGTATATGCCCAGGTGTGAGATGGCTGGATCATATGGTAATATTACTTTTGTGAGGAACCTCTACACTATTTTCCATAGTAGGTGCACTAGTTTACATTCTCACTCACAGAGTAGGAGGGTTCCCTTTTTCCACATCCTCTCACATTTGTTATTGGTAGACTTTCTAATGCTAGTCACTCTGACTGGTATGAGGTGGTACCAGGACCTCATTCTAGTTTTAATTTTTTATTTCTCTAATAATTAGTGATGTTGAGCATCTTTTAATGTGCCTACTGTATGTCTTCTTTGGAGAAATGTCTGTTGAGTTCTGCCCATTTTTTGATTGGTTTGCGATTTTTATTGTTGAGTTGTATATTTTAGAGATTAAGCCCTTGTCTGGCGCATCATTTGCAAATATTTTCTCCCGTTCTATAGGTTGTCTTTTTTTTTTTTTTTTTATGGTTTCCTTTGCTGTGCAAAAGCTTGGGGGTTAGGTCCCATTTGTTTATTTTTGTTTTTATTTCTATTGCCTTGGGAGGCTGACCTAAGAAAATATTGGCACATTTTATGTCAGGGAATGTTTTGCCTATGCTTTTTTTCTAAGGAATTTTATGGTGTCATGTGTTACGTTTAAGTCTTTAAGCCATTTTGAGATTACTTTTGTGCATGGTATGATGATGTGTTCTAATTGCATTGATTTACATGCAGCTGTCCAACTTTCCCAGTGCCATTTGCTGAAGAGACTTTTTCCTGTTTTATATTCTTGCATCCTTTGTCAAAGAATAATTGACCATAGGTGTACGAGTTATTTCTGGACTCTCTGATCTGTTCCATTGATCCGAATGACTGGTTTTGTACCAATACTACACTGTTTTAATTACTGTGCTTTTGTAGTATTGTCTGAAATCTGGGAGAGTTATACCTCCTGCTTCCCCACCTCTGCCCCACCAAAGATTGCTCTAGTATTTCTGGGTCTTCCGTGTTTCCATGTAAATTTTCAGATTCTTTGTTCTCGTTGTATGAAAAAAATGTCATGGGTAATTTGATGAGGATTGCTTTAAATCTATAGATTGCTTTGGGTAGTATTGTCATTTTAACAATATTAATTCTTCCAATCCAAGAGCATGTTTATTTTGGAAATTAATTCCCTGTTGGTCACGTTGTTGTTCAATCACTAAGTCATGTCTGACTCTTTGCAACCCCATGGACCGCAGCATGCCAGGCTCCCCTGTCCTGCACTGTCTCCAAGAGTTTGCTCAAATTCATGTCCATTGAGTCAGTGATGCTGTCTAACCACCTCATCTTCTATTGTCCCCTTCTTTCTCTGCCCTCAGTCTTTCCCAGCATCAGGGTCTTTTCCAGTGAGTCAGCTTGTCACATCAGGTGACCAAAATATTGGAGCTTCAGCTTCAGCATCAGTCCTTCCAGTGAATATTCAGGGTTGATTTCCTTTAGGATTGACTAGTTTGATCTCTTTGTAGTCCAAGGGACTCTCTCAAGAGTTTTCTCTAGCACCACAGTTGAAAGCATCAGTTCTTCAGCACTCAGCCTTCTTTATGGTCCCACTTTCACATCTGTACATGACTACTGGAAAAACTACGTTGGTCACGTAGTTTGCAGATATTTTCTCCTAGGTTGTCATTTTGTTTTGTTTACGGTTTCCCTCGCTGTGCAAAACTTTTAAGTCTAATTGGATACCATTTGTTTATCTATGTTTTTCTTTTCATTACTCTTAAGAAGTGTATCTAAAAAATATTGCTGTGATTTATATCAAAGAGAGTTCTGCCTACATTTTCCTATAGGAGTTTTATAGTGTCCAGACTAACATTTAAATCTTTAATCCATTTGGGGCACCCTTGTTCCAGATTTTAGCAAGAAGCCTTGATTTTTTTCTATTTAAAAAAATCTTTTACATTATTTCCTCCTTCTTGCTGACTTTAGGTTTTGTTTCTTCTTGTTTTTCTAATTCTTTTTGGTCATAGGTTAGGTTGTTCATTTGAGGTTTTTCTTGTTTTTTGATGAAGGTTTGTATTCCTATGAACTTCCCTCTAAGAACTGCTCTTGCTGTGTCCCATAGTTTTTTGTTTTTTTTTTTTAATGGTTGTGTTTTCATTGTTTTGTCTCAAGGTATTTTTTAATTTCCATTTTGATTTCCTTGTTGACTTATTGTTTTTTTAGTAACTTTTTTTTTAGTCTCCATGTAATTGCTTTTTCCTCATTTTTTCCCCTATGATTGATTTCTAGTTTTGTATCATTGTGGTCAGAGAAAATGCTTGAAGTAGTTTCTGTGCTCTTAAATTTATCAAGGTTAGTTTTGTGCCCCAGTATGTGGTCAGTCCTAGAGAAAGTTCCATGTGCACTTAAAAAGAACATATATTCTGTTTCCTTTGGATGAATGTCAGTCTAACGGTTCTATTTTATCATTTAGGATCTCTGTTGCCTTATTAATTCTTTGACTAGAAGATGTGAATGGGGTGTTAAGTCTTCTGCTATCATTGTGTTCCCCTCAATTTCTCCCTTTATGTCCAGTATTGTTGTTGTTGTTTAGTCGCTAAGCTGTGTCCAGCTCTTCTGAGACCCCTGCCAGGGCGTATCCTGCCAAGCGTCTCTGTCCATGGGATGTCCCAGGCAATAATACTATAGTGGGTTCCTATTTCCTTCTCCAGGGGATCTTCTCCACCCAACCTGTGTCTCCTGCTTGGCAGGCAGATTCTTTACCACTGAGCCACCTGGGAAGCCTTAAAAAATGTATTTGTTTTATGTCTTTGGGTGCTCCTGTATTAGTGCATAACAATTGGTGAGTGTAATATCTGCTCTTGTATTGATCCTTTTATCATTATATAGTGTCCTCCTTTATCTTCCTTTATCGTCTTTGCTTTAAAATCTATTTTGTCTGATATGAGTTTTGTAATTCCCATTTTCTTGTCATTTCTGTTTGCATGAAATATTTTTTTCCATCCCCTCACTTTCAATCTTTGTGTGTCCTTTACACTAAAGAGGGTCTCTTGTAGGCAGCAATATTGTTGGCTTTTGTTTTATTTTTTTTACCCAGTCTGCCACTTTGTGTCTTTTCATTGCAGCATTCAGTCCATTGACATTTAAGGTAATTATTGATACATATGCTTCCCTGGTGGCTCAGCTGGTAAAGAATCTGCCTGCCTTGCAGGAGACCTGGGTTTGATCCCTGGGTTGGGACGATCCCTTGGAGAAGGGAACAGCTGCCCACTCCAGTATTCTGGCCTGGAGAATTCCATGGACTGGATAGTCCATGGGGTCACAAAGAGGTGGACACAACTGAGCGACTTACACTTTCATAGTGACTTTCTTTCATTGATACATATGTATTTATTGCCATCTCAAACCTTGTTTCCCAGGTGATTCTTTTTGTTTCTTTTCCTTTTTGTTTTTCTTCTTGTGGTTTGATGATTTGCTTTCATCTTATGATTGTGTTCCTCTTCTTTTAGGTTTTTGTGAAACTGTTGTTATGTTTTTGATTTGTGGTTGCCGTCATTTTCAAGTATGTTAACGCTTTCCTATATTTTCTTGCTTTATAATGCTAGTGAGTATATAGCATTATGTTGAGGTAAATCCCTCTATACCCACTTTTTGGAGAGTTTTTATCATAAATCGGTGTTGAATATTGTCAAATGCTTTTTCTGCATCTGTTGTGAAGATCATATGGTTTTTATTTGTCAGTTTGTTGATGTGGTGTATCACACTGAATCCTTGCATTCCTGGGATAAATCCCACTTGATCATGATGTATAGCCCTGTTAACGTACTGTTGCATTTGGTTTGCTAGAATTTGCCTCTGTGTTCATCAGTGATGCCGACTGTAATTTTCTTTTTTTGTGGTATCTTTGTCTGGTTTTTCTGTCACGGTGATGGTCACCTTGTAGAATGAGCTTGGGAATGTTCCTTCCTCTGCAGTTTTTTGAGAAGTCTTTCAGAAGAATAGGTGTTAACTCTTCTCTAATTGATAGTTTTCATCTGTGAAGCCATCTGGTCCTGTACTTTTGTTAGGTTGAAGTTTTTTAATCATTGTTTCAGTTTCAGTACTAATGATTTTTCTGTTGTTGTAGTTCAGTCATTTAGTCATGTCTGACTCTTTGCAACCCCATGGGCTGCAGCATGCCGGGCTCTCCTGTCCTGCTCTGTCTCCCAAAGTTTGCTCAAATTCATGTACAATGAGTCAATGATGTCATCCAACCATCTAATCCATTGTTGCCCCTTTTCCTCTTGCCCCCAGTCTTTACCAGCATCAGGGTCTTTTCCAGTGAGTTGGCTCTTTGCATCACGTGACCAGAGTATTGGAGGTCCAGCTTCAGTATCAGTCTTTCCAATGAATAGTTAGGGTTGATTTCCTTTAGGATCGACTGGTTTGATCTCCTTGCAATCCAAGGGACTCTCAGCAGTATTCTCCAACACCACAGCTTGAGCATCAATTCTTCAGCGCTCAGCCTTCTTTATGGTCCAGCTCTCACATCCATATATGACTACTGGAAAAAATGTACCTTTGACTATACAGACCTTTTGTTGGCAAAGTGACATCTCTGCTTTTTAACATTGTCTAGTTTTGTCATACCTTTTCTTCCAAGGAGCAAGCCTCCTTTAATTTCATGGCTGCAGTCACCATCTGCAGTGGTTTTGGGGCCCAAGAAAATAAAGTCTTGTCATTGTTTCCATTGTTTCCCTATCTATTTGTCATGAAGTGGCAGGTGCCTTGCTCTTCATTTTTTGAATGTTGAGTTTTAAGCCAGCTTTTTCACTCCCTTATTTCACCCTCATCAAGAGACTCTTTAGTTCTTCTTTGCTTTCTGGCATTAGGATGGTGTCATCTGCACATGTGAGGTTATTGATATTTCTCCCAGCAATCTTGATTCCAGCTTGTGCTTCATCTAGCCCTGCATTTTGCCTGATATAATATCAGATCAGATCAGATCAGATCAGTTGCTCAGTCGTGTCCAACTCTTTGTGACCCCATGAATCGCAGCATGCTAGGCCTCTCTGTCCATCACCAACTCCCGGAGTTCACTGAGACTCACGTCCATCGAGTCAGTGATGCCATCCAGCCATCTCATCCTCTGTTGTCCCCTTCTCCTCTTGCCCCTAATCCCTCCCAGCATCAGAGTCTTTTCCAGTGAGTCAACTCTTCGCATGAGGTGGCCAAAGGACTGGAGTTTCAGCTTTAGCATCATTCCTTCCAAAGAAATCCCAGGGCTGATCTCCTTCAGAATAGACCGGCTGGATCTCCTTGCAGTCCAAGGGACTCTCAAGAGTCTTCTCCAACACCACAGTTCAAAAGCATCAATTCTTCCGCGCTCAGCCTTCTCACATCCTCAGTCCAAGTCTCACATCCATACATGACCACAGGAAAAACCATAGCCTTGACTAGACGATCCTTTGTTGGCAAAGTAATGTCTCTGCTTTTGAATATGCTATCTAGGTTGGTCATAACTTTCCTTCCAAGGAGTAAGCGTCTTTTAATTTCATGGCTGCAGTCACCATCTGCAGTGATATTGGAGTCCAGAAAAATAAAGTCTGACACTGTTTCCACTGTTTCCCCATCTATTTCCCATGAAGTGATGGGACTGGATGCCATGATCTTCGTTTTCTGAATGTTGAGCTTTAAGCCAACTTTTTCACTCTCCTCTTTCACTTTCATCAAGAGGCTTTTGAGTTCCTCTTCACTTTCTGCCATAAGGGTGGTGTCATCTGCATATCTGAGGTGATTGATATTTCTCCCTGCAATCTTGATTCCAGCTTGTGTTTCTTCCAGTCCAGCGTTTCTCATGATGTACTCTGCATAGAAGTTAAATAAGCAGGGTGACAATACACAGCCTTGATGTACTCCTTTTCCTATTTGGAACTAGTCTGTTGCTCCATGTCCAGTTCTAACTGTTGCTTCCTGACCTGCATACAAATTTCTCAAGAGGCAGATCACATATAAGTTAAATAAGCAGGGGGACAGTACACAGCCTTGACGTAATCCTTTCCCAATTTTGAACCAGTCCGTTGTTCCATGTTCATTTCTAACTGTTGCTTCTTGACCTGTATACTAGTTTCTCAGGAGGCAGGTGAAATGGTCTGGTATTCCCATCTCTTTAAGAGTTTTCCACAAACAGTCAAAGGCTTTAGCATACTCAGTGAAGCAGAAGTAGATGTTTTTCTGGAATTCCCTTTCTTTTTCTATGATCCAACGGATGTTTGCAATTTGATCTCTGGTTCCTGTGCCTTTTGCAAACCCAGCTTGTATATCTGGAAGCTCTCCGTTCACATACTGGTGAAGCTGAACCTGAAGGATTTTGAGCATTACCTTTCTAGCATGTGAAATGAGTACAGTTGTGCAGTAGTTTAAACATCCTTTTGCACTGCCCTTCTTTGGGATTGGAATGAAAACTGAAAAGTGGCCTCTTCGACTCCTGTGGCCACTGCTGAGTTCTCCAAATTTGCTGGCATATTGAGTGCAGCACTTTTAACAGCATCGTCTTTTAGGATTTTAGCTCAGCTGGAATTCCTTCACCTCCACTAGCTTTGTTTGTAATAATGGTTCCTGAGGCCCGCTTGACTTCACAGTCCAGGATGTCTGGCTCTAGGTGAGGGATCGCACTGTCTTACTTATCTAGGTTCTTAAGATCTTTTTTGTATAGTTCTCCTGTGTATTCTTGCCACCTCTTCTTAATCTCTTCTGCTTCTGTTAGGTCCTTATTGTTCTGTCCTTTATTGTACCCATCTTTGCATGAAATGTTCTCTTGGTATCTCGGATTTTCTTGAAGTGATCTCTAGTCCTTTGCATTCTATTGTTTTCCTCTATTTCTTTGTGTTGTTTACTTAGGAAGGCTTCCTTATCTCTCCTTGCTATTCTTTGGAACTCTAAATTCAGATGGATATGTCTTTCCTTTTCTCCTTTGCCTTTAGCTTCTCTTCTTTTCTCAGCTATTTGTAAGGCCGCCTCAGTTCAGTCGCTCAGTTGTGTCTGACTCTGTGACCCCGTGGACTGCAGCACACCAGGCTTCCCTGTCCATCACCCAACTCCCAGAGCTTGCTCAAACTCATGTCCATCCAGTGGGTGATGCCATCCAACCATCTCATCCTCTGTCATCCCCTTCTCTTCCTGCCTTCAATCTTTCCTAGCATCAGGGTCTTTTCCAGTGAGTCAGCTCTTTGCATCAGGTGGCCAAAGTATTGGAGCTTAAGCATCAATCCTTCCAGTGAATATTCAGGACTAATTTCCTTTAGGACTGACTGGTTTGATCTCCTTGCAGTCTAAGGGACTCTCAAGAGTTTTCTCCAACACCACAGTTCAAAAACATAAGTTCTTTGGCATTCAGCTTTTTTATGGCCCAACTCTCACACCCACACATGACTACTGGAAAAATATAGCTTTGACTAGATGGACCTTTGTTGGCAAATGTCTCTGCTTTTTATATGCTGTCTAGGTTTGTCATAGCTTTTCATCCAAGGAGCAAGCTTCTTAATTTCATGGCCTCAGTCACCATCTACAGTGGTTTCCTTGCATTTCTTTTTCTTGGGAATGCTTTTGGCCACTGCCTCCTGTACGACAGTTCTTCAGGCACTCTTATCTTTCAGATCTAATCCCTTGAATCTATTTGTCACTTCCACTGTATAATTGTAAGGGATTTGATTCAGGTCATACCTGAATAGCCTAGTGGTTTTCCCTATTTTCTTCAATTTAGTCTGAATTTTTTAGTAAGGATTTCATGATGTGAGCTGCAGTCAGTTGCTGGTCTTGTTTTTGGTGACTAAAGCTTCTCCATCTTCAGCTGCAAAGAATGTAATCAGTCTGATTTCTGTATTGACCTTCTGTTGATGTCCATGTGTAGAGTCGTCTTTGATTCAGTCCTTGGCAATTGTACCTTTCTGTGAATTTGTCTACTTCCAGATTGTCCATTTTATTGGCATATGTTGTTTGCATTGTTTTTAGTAATCTCTTATGATCCTTTGTATTTCTTTAGTGTCAGTTGTTACTTTCCCATTTCTAATTTTACTGATTTGAGCCTTTTCCCCTTTTTTTGTCATGAGCCTGGCTAAAAGTTTATCATTTTTTTTCTTCTGTTTCAGAGAACCAGGTTTTAGTCATTGTTTCATTTATTTCTGCTCTGATATTCAGGTTTTCTTCAACTAACTTCGGGTTTTGTCTGTTCTTGCTTTAGTTGCCTTAGATGTAAAATTAGCTTGTTTATTTGAGAATTTTCTTGATTCCTGTGGTCAGATTGTATCACTGTAAACTTCATTCTGAGAATTGCTTTTGCTATATTCCCTAGGTTCTGGGTGGTCATGCTTTCATTGTCATTTGTCCCTGGGCATTTTTTGATATTGTCTTCTTTCTTCAGTGATCTGTTGGTTGTTTAGTAGCATATTGTTTAGCCTCCACATGTTTGTGTTTTTTTACCTCTTCATCTTGTCTAATCTCATAGCATTGTGTTTGGAAAAGATGCTTGGTATGATTTCAGTGTTCTTAAATTTACCTATGCTTGCTTTGTGACAGGCTCAGCATGTGATCAATTCTGGAGAGAAAGTTCCATGTGCATTTGAGAAGAATGTGTGCTCTGTTATTTTTGGATGAAATGATCTGTAAATATCAATTAAATCATTTGGTGTGATGTGTCATTTAAAGCCTGTATTCCCTTTGTGGATGATCTGCCCACTGATGAAAGTGGGATGTTTAAGTCCTCCACTATTACTGTGTTACTGTCAATTTCTCTTTTAATGACCATTAGCATTTGCTTTATATGTTGAGCTGCTCGTTTGTTGGGTACACTTATATTTGCAATTGTTGTATCTTCTTGAATTGGTCCTTGGATCATTATGTAATGTCCTTCTTTGTCTCTTGTAACAGTCTTTATTTTAAAGTCTATAATGATGTTACTACTCCAACTTTGATTTCCATTTACGTGGAATACCTTTGTCCATCTCATCAATTTCAGTCTGTATGTGTTCCTTGTAGCACGTCTCTTGTATATAGCATGTCTCTTGTATGTAGCATGTATCTTGTGTTCCATGACTCTTGTAGCATATATTTGGGTCTTGTTTTATATCCATTCGTGGGATTGTGTCAAGGGGTGTGTTTAGAGGTGACTGTGAGCTTAGTACAGCTCTTGGCAGCCTGTCTGTCAATGGGGCTGTGTTACTATCCTGCTGGTTGTTTGGCTGGAGGCATTCCAGCACTGGAGCCTGTAGACTGTTGGGTTCAGACCAGGTTTTGATGCTAAACTGGCAGCCTCTGGGAGAGCCTATGCTGATCAGTATTCTATGGGGCCTCTGCCACCAGTGTTCTTGCCCCCTGCCTCTTTGAACCACAGCCGGCCCCCACATCCCTAGTAGATCCTCCAAGACTTGTACGTAGGTCCAGCCCATGCTCCTGTGGAGTTACTGCTTTGTACTCGGTCCCAGTATCCATGGATTCTTATTGAACCTTCTAAGAATGGAATCTCTGTTTCCCCACTCCTGTGGAGCTCCTGCATTGAAGCCCCACTGGCCTTCAAGGCCAAATGCTCTGGGTGTTGTTCCTCATCCCAGTGTCAGACCCTTAGACTGGGGAGCCTGACATGGGGCTCAGGATTTTCAGTCTTGTGGGAGAACTTCTGCAATATAGTTATTCCAGTTTGTGGATTGTCTACTCACTGGGTATGGGATTTAATTATGTCACAAAAGCACCCCTCATATCTTATTTGTGGGTTTTTCTTTGACTGTGATTGTTGTTGTTGTTCAGTCATTCAGTTATATCTGACTCTTTGCTACCCCATGGACTACAGCACGCCAGGCTTCCCTGTCCTTCACTGTTTCCCTGAGTTTGCTCAAATTCATGTCCGTTGAGTCGATAATACCATCCAACCACCTCATCTTCTGTCATTCCCTTCTCCTCCTGCCTTCGGTCTTTCCCAACATCCCCACATCAGGGTGTTTTGCAGTGAGTCAACTCTTTACATCAGGTGGCCAAAGTATTGGAGCTTCAGCATCAGTCCTTCCAGTGAATATTCAGGGTTGATTTCCTTTAGAATTAACTGATTTGATCTCCTTGCAGTCCAAGGAACTCTCAAGAGTCTTCTCCAGCACCACAGTTCACAAGAATCAATTCTTTGGTGCTCAGCCTTCCTTATGGTCCAAGTCTCACATCTTTACATGACTACTGGAAAAACCATAGTTTTGACTATACAGACCTTTGTTCGCAAAGTGATGTCTCTGCTTTTTAATATGCCGTCTAGGAGAAGGCAATGGCACCCCACTCCAGTACTTTTGCCTGGAAAATCCCATGGACGGAGGAGCCTGGTAGGCTGCAGTCCATGGGGTCGCTAAGAGTTGGATACAACTGAACGACTTCACTTTCACTTTTCACTTTCATGCATTGGAGAAGGAAATGCCAACCCACTCCAGTGTTCTTGCCTGGAGAATCCCAGGGACGGGGAGGCCTGGTGGGCTGCCATCTGTGGGGTCGCACAGAGTCAGACATGACTGAAGTGACTTAGCAGCAGCAGCAGGAAAAGGTCAATTTTCATTCCAATCCCAAAGAAAGGCAGTGCCAAATAATGTTCAGATTACTAAACAATTGCACTCATTTCACATGCTAGCAAAATAATGCTCAAAATTCTCCAAACTAGGCTTCAACAGTACTGAAGTATATGTACTGAAAACTGCCAGATGTTCAAGCTGGATTTAGAAAAGGCAGATGATCCAGAGATCAAATTGCCAAAGTCCACTGGGTCGTAGAAAAAGCAAGAGAATTCCAGAAATACATCTACTTCTGCTGCATTGACTAAGCTAAAGCCTTTGACTGTGTGGATCACAACATGGACTGCAGCATGCCAGGCTTTCTTGTCCTTCACAATCTCTCAGGGTTGTCTCTGCTTTTTAATATGCTGTCTAGGTTTGTCAGAGATTTTCTTCCAAGGAGCAAGAATCTGGCTGCAGTCACCATCTGCAGTGGTTTTGGAGACCTAGAAAATAAAGTTTGTCACTGTTTCCCCATCTATTTGCCATGAAGTGATGGGACCAGATGCCATGATCTGAGTTTTTTGAATGTTGAGTTTTAAGTTAGTTTTTTTGCTCTCCTCTTTCACCTTCATCAAGAGGCTCTTTAGTTCCTCTTTGCTTTCTGCCATTAGGATGGTGTCATCTGCATATCTGAGGTTATTGATATTTTTCCCAGCAGTCTTGATTCCAGCTTGTGATTCATCCAGCCCAGTATTTTGCATGATGAACTCTACATAGAAGTTAGATAAGCAGGGTGACAATATACAGCCTTCTTGTACTCCTTTCCCAATTTTGAACCAGTCTGTTGCTCCGTGTCCATTTCTGTTGCTTCTTGACCTACATGCAGGTTTCTCAGGAGACAGGTACAGTGGTCTGGTATTCCCATCTCTTTAAGAATTTCCCACAGTTTGTTGTGATCCAAACAAAGGCTTTAGCATAGTCAATGAAGCAGAAGTAGATATTTTTCTGGAATTCTCTTGCTTTTTCTTTGATCCAACAGATGTTGGCATTTTGACCCTGATTCCTCTGCCTTTTCTAAACCCAGCTTGTACATCTGGACATTCTCCGTTAACATACTGTTGAAGCCTAGCTTGGAGGATTTTGAACATTACCTTGCTAGCATGTGAAATGAGTATGGTTATGCAGTAGTTTGAATATTCTTTGGGATTTTCCTTCTTTGGGATTAGAATGAAAACCTTTTGTACTCCTGTGGCCACTGTTGAGTTTTCCAAATTTGCTGGCATATTGAGTGCAGCACTTTCACAGCATCATCTTTTAGGATTTGAAATAGCTCAGCTGGAATTCCGTCACCTCCACTAGCTTTGTTCATAGTAATGCTTCCTAAGACCCACTTGAGTTCACACTCCAGAATGTTTGGCTCTAGATGTGTGATCACACCTTTGTGTTTATCTGAGTCATTAAGATCTATTTTGTATAGTTGTCCTGTGTATTCTCGGAGAAGGCAATGACACCCCACTCCAGCACTCTTGCCGGGAAAATCCCATGGATAGAGGAGCCTGGTAGGCCGAAGTCCATGGGGTCGCTAAGAGTCGGACACAACTGAAGCGACTTAGCAGTAGCAGCCTGTGTATTCTTGCCACTTATTGTTAATATCTTCTGCTTCTGTTAGGTCCCATACTCTTTCTGTCCTTTATTGTGCCCATCTTTGCATTAAATATTCTCTTGGTATCTCTAATTTTCTTGAATCGATTTCTAGTCCTTCCCATTCTATTGTTTTCCTGTTTCTTTGCATTCTTCACTTAAGATGGTTTTCTTAGCTTTCCTTGCTATTCTTTGTAACTCTACATTCAGATGGGTTTATCTTTCCTTTTCTCCTTTGCCTTTGTTTCTCTTCTTTTCTTAGCTATTTGTAAGGCCTCGTCAGACAATGGTTTTGCCTTGTTGCATTTTTTCTTGGGGGTGATTTCAGTCACTGCCTCATTTATGCTGTTGCAAACCTCTGTCCATAGGTCTTCTGGCACTCATATATCAGATCTAATCCCTTGCATCTATTTGTCACTTCTACTATATAATCATAAGGGATCTGATTTAGCTTATGACTGAATGGCCTAGTGGTTTTCCCTATTTTCTTCAGTTTAAGCCTGAATTTTGCAATATGGATCTGAGCCATGATCTGAGCCACAGTAAGCTCCTGATCTTGTTTTTGCTAACTGTATAGAGCTCCTCCACCTAGGCTGCAAAGAATATAATCAGTCTAATTTCAGTATTGACCATCTGGTGATGTCCATGTGTAGAGTCTTCTGTTGTGTTGTTGGAAGAGGGTGTTTGCTATGACCCATGCATTCTCTTGGCAGAGCTCTGTTAGCCTGTGCCCTGCTTCATTTTGTACTCCAAGACTAAACTTGCCTGTTATTCCACGTATCTCTTGACTTCCGGCTTTTGCATTCCAGTCTTCTATGATGAAAAGGACATCTTTTGTGTGTGTGTATGTGTGTTCTAGCAAGTCTTGTAGGTCATCATAGAACCGTTCAACTTCAGCTTCTTCAGCATTAGTGGTTGGGGCATAAACTTGGATTACTGTAATATTGATTGGTTTGCCTTGGAAACGAACTGAGATTTTCCTGTCATTTTTGAGAGTGCACGCAGTACTGTATTATGAACTCATTTGTTGACTGTGCAGGCTACTCCATTTCTTCTAATGGATTTTTGCCCACAGTAGTAGATATAATAGTCATCTGAATGAAATTCACCCATTTCCATCCATTTTAGTACAATGATTGCTAAATTGTCGATGTTCACTCTTGCCATCTCCTGTTGGCAAGTTGACTACTTCCAATTCACCTTGATTCATGGACCTAACATTCCAGGTTCTTATGCACTATTGTTCTTTACTTTCACCACCAGACATATCCCCCACTGGGCTTCGTTTCTGGTTTGGCTCAGCCTCTTCATTCCTTCTGGAGCTATTCTTCTACTCTTCTCTGGTAGCATACTGGACACCTACTGACCTGGGGGGTTTATCTTTCAGTGCCATATCTTTTTGCCTTTTCATACTGTTCTTGGGGTTCTCAAGATAAGAATGCTGAAGTGATTTGCCATTCCCTCCTCCAGTGGACCACGTTTTGTCAGACCTCTCCATCAGTCTTGGGTGGTCCTACACTGTATGGCTCATAGTTTGATTAAGTTAACAAAGCTGTGATCCATGTGATCATTTTGTTTAGTTTTCTGGGATTTTGGTTTTCATTCTGTCTACCCTCTGATAGATGTGGGTAAAAGGCCTGTGCAAACTTCCTGATGGGAGGGACTTGCTGTGGAGAAAACTGGATCTTCCTCTGGTGGGCAAGGCAAGGCCCTGCTGAGTAAGTCTTTAATCCAGTTTTCTGCTCATGGGTGGGGCTGTGCTCCCTGCCTGTAAGTGAAAGTGAAGTCGCTCAGTTGTGTCCGATTCTTTGCGACCCGTGGACTGTAGCCCACCAAGCTCCTCCGTCCATGGGATTCTTCAGGCAGGAATACTGGAGTGGATTGCCATTTCCTTCTCCAGGGGATCTTCCCGACCCAGGGATCGAACCCAGGTCTCCCACATTGCAGGCAGACGCTTTAACCTCTGCACCACCAGAGAAGCCCTTAAATACAAGAATACAGTCTCTCAGAAAACCTCCTATAGAGACAGAGAACTTCAGATCCAAGTACTAACATCAAAGATTTCAAAGGAGGAAAGGAAGCCAGGTTGAAAGAAGGGGGAGGAGGCGGGAGAGCAGGGGTGAAAGGGGTGGCCTTATAGACGTCTCCTGCCACCTACAGATATCCAGGCACTTTTCCCTGCCTGTAGTTTGGCCTTAATCTGTGGTAGGGGTAATGGTGGTAATGGCGACCTCCTTTAGAAGGCTTAGGCCACACGGTGCGCCTCCCAGGACTGCTGCCATCAGTGTCCCTGACCCCGTGGCAGGCCTCAGTCAACCCACGTCTCCAGCAGAGACTCCTGGACATGCACAGGCAAGTCTGGATTGGTCTCTTGTGGGGTTACTGCTCCTTTCTCCTGGGTCCTGGTGCACACAAGGTTTTGTTTGTGCCCTCCAAGAGTCTGTGTTTCCCCAGTCCTGTGGAAGTTCTGTAATCAAATCCCACTGGCCTTCAAAGTCAAATTCCTTGAGGATTCTCAGTCCCTTTGCTGAACCCCAGGTTGGGAAGTCTGTTGTGGAACCTAGAACTTTTATAGCAGCACGAGAACTTCTTTGGTATAATTGTTCTCTAGTTTGTGTATTGCCTACCTGGCAGCTCTTCCCAGGTGGGGGATGGCGCTAGTGGTTAAGGACCTGCCTGCCAATGCAAGAGACTTAAGAGATGTGGATTCAGTCCCTGGGTTGGGAATTTTCCCTGGAGGAGGAAATGGCAACCCACTCCAGTATTCTTGCCTGAAGAATCCCATGAACAGAGAAGTCTGGAGGGCTACAGTCCATAGGGTAACAAAGAGTTGGATATGACAGAAGTGACTTAGCATGCAGTGGCAGCCTCCTCCAAAGGATTTATGCCACACACCACACCTCCTAGGACTGCTGCTGTCAGTGTCCCTGACCCCACAGCAGGCCACTGCTGACCCATGCCTCCACAGGAGACCCTCAGTCACAGGCAGGTCTGGCTCAGTCTCTTGTGGGGATTGCTGTTCCTTTCCCTGCACCTTGATGCACACAAGGTTTGCTTTTTGCCCTCCAGGCGTCTCTGACGGGTATGAAGGTTGATTTTAAACATGATTGCACCCCTCCTGCTGTCTTGCTGCAACTTCTCCTTTGCCCTTGGATGTGGAGTATCTTTTTTTGGTGGGTTCTAACATTCTCCTGTCGATGATTGTTCAGCAGCTAGTTGTGATTTTGGTGTTCTTGGAGGAGAAGATGAGTGCACGTCCTTCTACTCCACCATCTTTTTGACTTGATTTTAAAATACCTTTTATGGTAGGTTCCAGTGTTTTTGTCAGAGAAGGCAATGGCACCCCACTCTAGTACTCTTGCCTGGAAAATCCCATGGATGGAGGAGCCTGGTGGGCTGCCATCTATGGGGTCACTAAGAGTCGGACACGACTGAGCGACTTCACTTTCACTTTTCACTTTCATGCATTGGAGAAGGAAATGACAACCCATTCCAGTGTTCTTGCCTGGAGAATCCCGGAGATGGGGGAGCCTGGTGGGCTGCCGTCTATAGGGTCGCACAGAGTCAGACATGACTGAAGCGACTTAGCAGTGTTTTTGTAGATGATTGTTCAGCAGTTGTGATTTTGGTGTTTTCATGAGACGTGAAAGTAAAAGTGTTAGTCGCTCAGTCGTGCCCGACTCTTTGCAACCCTGTGGTCTGTTGCTTGCTAGACTTCTCTGTCCGTGATGTTCTCCAGGCGTGAATACTGGAGTGGATAGCCATTCCCTTCTCCAGGGGATCTTTCCAACCCAGGAATCAGGCCCTGGCCTTGTACATTGCAGGCAGGATCTTTATCATCTGAGACACCAAGGAAGCCCCTTCATGAGAAGAGGTGAGCTCATGTCTTTCTACTCTGCCATCTTTTCCAGAGTCAAGGGGCTGCTTTAGTTTGGATGCTATCTGTCTCTTTCCTCAGTGCATGCTGGCAGTTATCCCTTGATATGTGGTGTGTGGGTTCAGAGGTCCTTGTGCACACATGAGGGGGCAGTCTTCGACACCTGCTCTTGGGTCTCTTGGGGGTGGCAGCTGTCTGCACACTCCTGGGACAGCAGGGGCAGGGCTTGGCACTGCTCTGGGTCTCCTGTGGGCAGATGCTGTCCTCACTCCCAGAAGAGTGGTGGCAGTGCTTGGCACCTGCTGTTAGGTCTTGGAGTGGCAGTTCATAGCCACTTCTGGGGCCTAGGATGGCCGCAATGACTTGCGCCTGCCCCCAGAACTCCTGTGGGCATTGTCCTGTTGCTGAATGGTCACAGGGAAAGGAGCTCTTACGGTGTTCTCAGCCCTCTTCCCGTGCACCCCCTCAACAATGGCACTTGGTATCTCTCATCAGTCCCAGCTTCTTCTGAGTACCTGCTCTGTTGCTACCGTGCAGCCTCTTCAGGCTGTCTCCATGCAGCCAACCCTGGTCCTCTCCCTGGGTCTGACCTCTGAAGCCTGTACTTTAGTGCCTAGCCCCCAGGTTCACTAACATATGAGCATCTTAGGCGGGGGAGTGCAGGGTGGCAGTGCCAACCTTCTGTTCACGTTACTCTGTTTTGCCCTACTCAAACGCTGTGCTCTACTCCTAGCCTCTGAAGCTCCGCTCCATATAGGCTGATCTCCCTGCCAGTGGGGGACTGCCCAGGGTGTGGGAAACTTGCCTCCATGGCTCCTCCCTGGGTGCAGGCTTCGTCTGTTTCTTTTTTCCTTTTGTCCTACCCAGTTACATGGAGGTTTTTTTGCCCTTTGAGAATGAGGTCTTCTGCTGGCTTTCGGTAGATGTTCTGTGTCGGTCATTCCACTCATAGATGTGTTTTTAGTGTTTTTGTTGGGGAAGGTGAGCTTCCTGTCCTACTCCTCCACCATTTTTACCCCCCCCCCCACCAGTAATTATTTTAAGTAAATGGCTGACATAATTTGAACGTACAGTGATCCTTAGGTATCTACAATGGATTGATTCCAGTACCTCCTCTGAATACCAAAATTTGCAGTTGCTGGAGTCCCTTACATTTATGGTGTAGTACAGTTAGCCATCTGTATCTAAAAGTTCCCCATCCACTTTTATGTGGATAAGGGTTTAATTGATCAAAGTATTTCCCATTATAATGGAACAATATATGCAATAGAAGGTATAGAAATTGAAAAGAAAATGATGAAATTATCAATATTTGTAGATACCTATTAAACCTAAGAGTTAAACAAGTAATGTTTAAAAACAGCCATTGAAATTGCTGTAGTAATAGTTGTGAGAATTGTTGCATCCAAATTGTAAGCTATGTCATAAAAGAGTGATTTTCTCACTGATATAGTTAGTAACCTAAGTATAAAAAGTATGTAAATTCTCTTGGACATAAGTTGTATAAGAAGAAGTTGGTGTTTATAGTAGAAATGTATTTTTTAATAAATACATTACATCCTCTAATGAATTTGCATCCTGATACTGTATCCTGTTAGTGATACAACCTGGATTAAGATATATAAACTGTTAATGCCCACAGCTCCCTAGAAGAAACAAAAATCCTCTTGGAAACGGTATAATTATCCTAGGTCTGAAATTAGTCATATAATATTTTTTTTTGCATACAGTGTTCAACTCATAAATATAACCAGATTCTCTCTCTCTCCCCCTCTCTCTCTCACTCACTCACATGGCATCAAGAGCAAGGAGCAACAGAACCAGCAGACAATAAGCAGACCAAAATGTCTTGGTTTATTGGAATTATCAAACACAGAAAGCCATCATACATATTTAGCAAGTTGAAAAACAAAAGCAAAGATAGTAAATAATAGTGGGAAGCTAGAAGCTATTAATATAAAAAAGCGACAAGGCAGATTTGAAAAATAACTGGACAGGCTTTTTTTTTTCTTTTTAGACACGTTTTTGAATCAGAAAATAAAATACCTGAAATTCACTCAGTGTACAAGTTTAACAGATTAGACAAATGAGAAGTGAGATTAGTGAGCTGGAAAATATAGTTCAGAGAAGGCTATGAAAGTAGAAGCTTGAAGAGGAAAAAGAGAGGAAAAATACTGTACAGAAGGATAAGACTCATAGAAGATACAGAGAAATCTCATTTGTGTTTTACTGGAGTCCCAGAAAGAAAGGAGGAAATGTGGGCAAAAGTAGATAGGCCAATGGAACATAAGAGTGAAAAAGCAGGTATCAGAATGCCTGATTTATGACAAAACTAGTACAGAAATGTGGAATGGTTGAGATTTTCAGTAATTGGTAAATAGTTGAGTGCTCATATAAAAAACTTGAACTGTTCTTATAACAATCAACTATATTTGGATTATGGACCTAAAAGCAAAGTGCAAAAAAAACAAAACCTTTAGAGGATAATGTAAAATACCTTCTTGACCTTTAGGTAGATGGAGAAGATTTAGCAAGACACAACATTAGTACATTACACTTATATTGATAGCAAAACAAAACTGTGAATCATTAATAGACAGCCCCATGGCAAAATATTTCACCAAAGTTGAACTCAAATGATCAAAGATATTTAATATTATCATCAGAGAACTCAATACTTACTCTGGTTTTGTTTATCACAGAGGAAAAATATAAGGAATCTAAATACACAAATAGGAAATCATCTAATTAAAATTTCATAAATATAATAGTAATGCCATTTGGTATTTACAAATGATTTAGAATTACATTAATAAGCTTATAGTATATTGGACAGTTTGCAGAACATTATATATATATCATCCCACTTTTGTAAAAGACTAAATATTTGTGATTACATATATTGCATGAAGTCTGAACATATTTTAAATAGTTAGCTGTGTATGGTAATGGTACTCAGAATGAATCTAATCATATCTTTTTCTATTGTTTCTAAATTGAGCATGTATTGTATTATTTATGTAATTGATAACACAGAATATACCAAAAGTGGGCTTCCCTGGTAGCAGTAAAGAATCCACTTGCAATGCAGGAGACTGCCTGCAATGCAGGAGACATGGGTTCAATCCTTGGGTGGGGAAGATCCCCTGCAGAAGGAAATGGCAACCCATTCCAGTATTCTTACCTGGGAAATCCCATGGACAGAGGAGCCTGGGCGAGCTCCAGTCCATGGGGTCTTGAGAGTCAGACATGACTTAGCGACACCACCACCACCAGTGTAGCAAAAATAGGGCATTATATCCATTTTTCCATTATGGGATTCAACTTTTTACTGAAATTCTGACCAAATGAACCACTTGTTAGTGTTGGAAAATGTGTATTCATTCATGCACATACACGCCTAACTGTGCAATACGTGCAGTAGCAGCACAGAGAATGTGAAATACCATCCTTATTGTAAGAATGCAGGTTGGTATTGAGTGACTCATCCTTTCATTTTCTTTTCATTTAAATGTGTCCTTTTTTATTTTAATTGCAAATACTACCTAAATCTGCCTTCTCTTAATACTTTGCCTGCCTCCCTTTTTCCATTGTTTTTAGGCTGCTTAAATGTCCTTAATGTACAGATAAATATATTTTAGTTTTGATTTAGTTACAAAGAGTCTAGATATTTTCAAAGGAAAGCTGTATTATAAGTTTAAGAATGGAATTCATTTTTATAGTTTTAAGGAGTTTACATTTTAAATTTTTCTCTTAATTTCTGGACTTTTCACACGGGGAAAAAAGACCCTTTCTACACTCTGATAAATGAGTGTGTTATTTGAAAAATGATTTAAAGCATGTGGTAGTAACAGGAAAGGATTTGTTTTCTGGCTTTTTTCTCTGTCATATTAAAGATGTTACATATATGTATATTATATATGTTTTTAGTTTGGGATATTATTTGACAAACTTTAAAAATACAATATGCATATTATGTTTGTTTTACCATGGTGTCCAGGAGCTTATAGATAAATTTAGGCTCTATTGTTTATCCATGTGTTCTTACTTGTGTCTTTCAGCTTATAATGGATTTTAGATCTTTAATTATCCTTTTAATTCTTTTTGGAAGTAGGGGCAAAAAATGAATAAATATGGATTTATAAATATATATGAATACACATATACGTAAGTTTAATCCCACATGGTATGGTAAACATACTGTTTTAAAATTTTTTTTAGCCAACAAATGGGATCTTCTTGAGCATGTTTCTGATTGTTTTGCCTTTGGAATCTATGGCTCATGGCCTCTTCCATGAACTGGGTAGCTGTTTAGGAGGAACATCTGTTGGATATGCTATTGTGATTCCCACCAACTTTTGCAGGTACAGTAACCTAGTGTAATTAGTCATAGCACCTTGACTCTTAACATTCTTCTAGTATTTGTATGAATATAAGATGATAGCTCATTTTTTCAAAGCTATAACAGTCTCAAAATATAATACTCTTGCATTTTTTTCATTTATCCCAAATGTTTAAAAACCTTTACTTTGAGTAGTAATCTTAAGGGTTCATTAAAGTTTTGTTTTTGGTAAACGTGATTAGAGTATGTTCTAGCTAAAAATCATAAAAATATAAGTAGATTTTCTTTGTAAAGTTATTCCATTTTCTTAGCAATATCTTGTTTAAGGAAATGTGAAACCACATGGTGAAGTGTAATAGAATGTACACGGGACCTGAGCATCCTAAATTCTAGTTCTGTGTTCCTTTAGGCAAATCATCACGTCTCTGAACCTCAGTGTCTTAATTTAAATTGCAGAGAGAGGAATGTCATGAAGAGGTAGTGAGAATATGAATGTAAAAATAGTATCTACTTGAAAATGTAGTAAAAATACCAGGAATTCAGAGACATTCGCAATAAAATCAAATATCTCATGGCAGTTTTATTAAAATAATTTTGACTCCAATATGTGGCTAATCTGTTTCAATTTATAATCATTACTAAATTTTAGTTTTTCTTTTATAGTTTAAGTACCTTTGAAGTAGGAAAAAAAAAAATACTTCCTTGCCAGTAATGAATTATGCTGACAAAGTAGGCATCATATTTTCCTTGGCAGAGGTGGGAGAAAACTGAACATAAAGTTTTTATTGGATTTTAAATATTTGACATAAAACCACAAAGTTGACTATTTGTAGTAAATATTTTCCTCCATATTAAAGATTTGATAAATAAGGTGAAGATTCTTATGAGAAGTAAAAGAAATATATTTCAAAAGATACCATAAAGTAAGATGTGACAACTCTCTAGGAAGAATATGTGAAAGTAGTAATTTGCACAGATTTTTATTGTAATTTTTGATTATGCATTGTTTACTCTTTTACCGTTTTGTGGCTGTTAAATGATAAAATATGGGACAAAATGTTTTGTTTTTTAATGAAAGCTTTTGTAGAATTATTAGAATAGTATGGATAAATACACGGAGCAATGTAGTTTTCAAAATTCCTATTTAGAAATCCAGTTTCTGGGTAGGAGTGATGATTTTTTTTCTCCCTGAATATTCATTTGATCCTGCTAGTTTTAAGAACTGGTTTATCATCTTTACCAACGTACCATTTTACATGTATTCCAGGATCAAGCCTGTCTTCAGTTAGTGTTCAGTAGTATAAGGCAATGACCTAAATTATAATAATTGTTTTAAAATGTCATTTATTAAAAGGTAAGTTGTTCTATCATTTGTGTACCTCAAGTTAGTAAAACTTGAACACTTTATAATGACTATTTTTCAATATGGAAATTAATTTAAAATACTGTTTCCATACTGTGTTTTTTCTCAAGAAAAAAAGTGCTTTCATTATTGTCCCCAATCCAGTGTTCTTGAAACATTTTGGGGGTAAAGTTAGTACAGTCTTGCTTTTTAAAGTCTTGTTTAACTCATTTGGTAAGAAGATGCCAAATTCTTGGTAAAAAAATGAAGAGTAGTACAATCCACATTTGGAGATATCCTCCCAGCTTTCAGTTTTATTTTTTACGTGGAGGATAATTGGTTTACAATGTTGTGTTGGTATCTGCTGTACAACACCGTGAGTCAATCATCAGTATACATATATTTCTTTCCTCTAGAACCTCCCTCTGTGACAGCCTCCCATCCCACCCCTCTAGGTTGTCACAGAGCACCAGATCTTATTGATAAGAGGTATAATTTTTAGAAACTAGGCTTTAATTTTCTAAGCATAATTCTTAGCACTGTGGAAAATTTAGAAAAGATGGGTTTTTTAAAAAAAGATTATGCCGTTTAGTTATTAATAACTTAGGAGTCTTAGATAAATTATTATAAATGAAAAATAGGAATGTGACATAGAATGAACACTTCATGAACACCAAAATGATGGTTTTTTCCTCCTTTTTCAGTCCTGATGGTCAGCCAACACTTCTTCCACCAGAACATGTACAGGAGTTAAATTTGAGGTCTACTGGCATGCTCAATGCTATCCAAAGATTTTTTGCATATCATATGATTGAGACCTATGGGTGTGACTATTCTACAAGTGGACTGTCTTTTGATACTCTACATTCCAAACTGAAAGCTTTCCTTGAACTTCGGACTGTGGATGGGCCTAGGCATGATACATATGTTTTATATTACAGTGGGCACACCCATGGTACAGGAGAGTGGGCTCTTGCAGGTAAGTCCACCTCTGGCAATTTCACTATTGTGAAGATACACCTATTTGTGGAAATCTGTCCTTTACACTGAAACAATGTTTCCAAATTCTCAATTTTCCACTTTATAGTTTACCAAGTATACATATGACTGTTTTGTTTACCTTTTCTCTGGCATACTTCTTTAGCATAATTTTAGTGACCTCTAAAGGTTTCGAAAATTACGTTTTGTGTTGATTGGAAGAAAAAAAAAATCTGACTGCTTGATGTGAGACTTATAGTTTCTCTTTAAACTATTTTCAGAATTATTAAATAGTTACATTTTTCAGAAGCCGATTAACTTATTTGACTACTACTTCTAAGTCTTTAAGATTATAGATGCTGATTTCAATAGTTCTGCACATGTTCAATTGTATTTGTTAGAAAGCACACCATAATTTTAAGCAGCAGGTGATATGATGTGGTTGGAGTAGTGTTTAGGTCAGGAGACCTTAGCTCTGTCCTAATTTGCCCCAGCAATGCTGTTTGAGGCAGATAACGCTCTCCATTTCAGTTCTCTCATCTGAAAATAGAAGGGGTAATGTTTAACCTCCTTGCCAAGGGAGAAATGAGATTTAGATGTAAATTTGTTTGTTGGTCTTCCCAACTAGAGAGGAGACTCTGTAAATTGAAGGCTTTGTTTTATGAGATAACTTGCTTACTGCTGGAAGAGAGTCTGGCAAATAGTAGGAGATCCTTAAGTAGTAGATGGATAAAATCATTGAATGAATCATGACAAAATGGGTAATTTTCTTATTTTAGATTAGGAATAATTCATTTAGACTTAATGATACCCTTTTTTTCTAAAAATTTTTTATATGTTTTATACCGTGAGCCCAATAAAATAGTCATAAAATATAAGTAGAAAGAGGTATTCACAGAAAAATATAAAGAGAAGTATTATGGAAGGACAGAGATAGAGTGCCAATACAAGAATTCCAGAAGAAAGCAAATAAACTCAAGGTTAAAGTACACATGATTTCAAACCATCATGGTCTCACTAATTTAGTGCCAGATTGGTTTACAGGGTTTTATTATAAATAGACTTTTGTAATTTTTTGGTCTAACAAATACTGAATAAGTCAATGGCTATCTAGAAGGAGTAAAGTCAAACTAATAAGGGATCAAACCCAGGTCTCCTGCATTGCAGGCAGATTGTTTACCATCTGAACCACTAGGGAAGCCCCAATACTGAGCATGTTTGAAGCATAGCTACTGTGCTTGGTACTTTATACATATTATTAAATTTAATCTTCACTTGAAATTCTTTGAGATACTGTCACCTCTATTTTTCAAAGGATGAAATGAAAGCTAAAAGTGGTTACATAACTTACCTATGGTCATACTATTCCTAAGTGCTGGAACCACGATTCAAGTCCGAATTTGTCTGACACCTAAAATCACCCCACCCCGCCACTGTACTATGTTGCTGCCAAAGGTAAAAACCACAAAGGCACAGAAATGGCATGTTCTAGTTCAGAAGGTAACTTTTGTTAGCATGGTTCACCCATTTTTGAAATACTGTAATATGAAAGAAACTAGTCAACTTAAAACTACTTCAGCATAAGGTTATAAAATCATTTACTCAACTTGTGACTTTTTGATAACACAACATATAAAATAACTTTTAAACATTTACAGCATGCTATTTCAAATTCAGGTAAAGTATAGCATTCTGTGTACTTCAGAGCCCAAGAGAAAAAGTTTTAATCAATTCAAACATTTTTACAGAAATATATTTCAAACCTAAAAGCAGGGATTGATTATTTGAAAACTGCTACTGAAATGCTTATAATAACTCAAATGCAAGGGGATGGGCATAATTTTGGTGGCCATGCATATATCCTTCATTATTTTTTATAAGAAAGTAACTTCATTTTTTTAAATTTCTATTTCATTCAATTACTGCATGAATTATAGTTTTTTCCTAAGCATATGATTGTAGTAAAGAGAAATAATGAATTCTACCCAGTGACTTGACTTTTGAATAGTTAGTAAAGCATACTGTCTCTACATAAATAAAAAACATGTTTCATTGGAACAATAAGAAAAATGATTGATATTAGATCAGCAGTGGTGGCTATTATCTTAGACTTAACCTGGAAAATTTTTCATTATTGGTGATACTAGATGTGTGGGTTGGAGTGTCAGGTTGAAATAAGAAGGCTGAGAGGCAGTGGGGAGAACATGCTAACTGACAAGCTTATTCCAAACAAGTCCAAACAAACCATATCTGGGTATGGGCTTTGAGATCATTGCTATATCTAGACTTTTTAAAATACTGTTTCTTTTTATATGCTAAATATTAAACATACAAAGCTTAGAGAATGCTTTAGTGAAGAATAAAGCAGCCAGGGACAAATTATAGCTTCACAGTGAAATGCAGCTTTTCCATTACAAGACAAATACTTCATTTCCAAAGGTTAAATTGGTTAATACTTAAAGAATTCCACTGAAGAAAAAGAATCTAATCCATACTGTTCTCTGACACTGTGCTTTCATTTGATTATCTGTGTGTATATTTTCTTTTCTCTTTTTATTGGAGTATAATTGCCTTACCGTGTTGTTAGTTTCTACTGTACAGCAAAGCAGATCAGTTCTATGTATACCTCTATCCCTTCTCTTTTGGATTTCCTTTCCATTTAGGTTGGGCTTCCCTAGTGGCTCAGCTGGTAAAGAATCCGCCTGCAATGTAGGAGACCCGGGTTTGATCCCTGGGTTGGGAAGATCTGGAGAAGGGATACCCTTTCCAGTATTCTGACCTGGAGAATTCCATGGGGTCACAAAGAGTCAGACACGACTGTGTGACTTTCACTTCACTTCCCATTTAGGTCACCACAGAGCACTGAGTAGAGTTTCCTCAGCATACAGTTGGTTCTCATTAGTTATCTGCTTTATGCACAGTAGTTTTGATATGTCAATCCCAGGCTCCCAGTCCATCCTGCTCACCCCTATGTCCCCCCTTGGTATCCATACATTTTTTTCCTCTTTGTTTGTGTCTCTATTTCTGCTTTGCAAATAAATTTATCCTTACCATTTTCCTGGATTCCACATACATGCATTAATACATAGTTTTGTTTTTCTGACTTAATTCACTTTGTATGACAGTCTCTAGGTCTAATAACTTTAAATGCAAGCTTATGTTTACATGAAGTATTTATTACTTAATATAAACATTTTCCCCAAAGTTTGTATTTTTCTTAACTCTTAAAAATTTATCTCAAATATTTTTTAAAAGATGGCTTTGGAAATAAACTCTAGATGTTCAGTTTACTGATATTTATAGTCATTTTTTCTTAGAAAATGTAATAGACACCAAGATGAATAGCAGTAGCATAAATGTCAGTGTTCTTATGTTTTCCTTCACTGTGAATTGAGAATAGTTTATGAAGATACTTTAAAGTAGGGTTATAGTTTAGGTAAATAAATGTCTAGTAGTTACCTTCTACAATATTATGCATTAAAAAATATTATAAAGATGGCATAAGTAGACCATTACAGAATTCTGCAATCAGCCAAGAAGATTTGTTCCTGTATGTGTAATTTTCTCTGTGAGACACTGTATTGTAAAAGTAAAACAGTGGAGAAAGCATATGTTTACAGGACTTACCTTCCCCAAGAGGGGCAGGCTTTGTCCCATAACTCAGCAACCATGTCCTCCCACTGGCCTGAGGCGCCTGGCCCACTTGCAGGTTAAACCGGGCCCAGAGAATGGATCCTGTTTCCAATCAGTTCCTTCCCTTGGCCTGCCTGAAATGGCCCCAGATGTTGATTCTTTCTCAGAAATGTTATTGAACACCCCTGCTCTGAAGAAAATGCTTTCTAAGTGACAAAGAACTCTAAGCTCTGCATGCATGCTAAGTCTGAGAATTTATTAATAAATTGTTTTCTTTAAAAACATTTTTTTCTTAAAACCTTTAGATAGGAAGCATCAGGATTAGATTTTACTTGAGGTTAAGAGTAGGTCCAGAACTCACTGTGAGAAAAAATCTGTGTGTGCTCCTTAACCCATATCTTTACTCACAGTACTTCTTAGAATATGTAGTCTTTTTACACTTACAGGACTTCATAATGTGGAACCTAGTATCTTTGCCTCTTTGCTTGAGGGTAAAAAACAACTTGGTAATGACAAGAGAGACAAATTAAACAATCTATTTAACCTATAAAGCAGTTTATCACAGATAAAGTCTTTAAAAACAGTCTCAATTACTTAAACAGCATCAGATAAATGTTACTGAGATAAATGTAAGTACTTTACATCTGGGCCAAAAGCCAAATTTGACATAGAACCTTTTCATAGGAGAAAGCAGAGCAAAACAAGACAAGAGAATTAGTATAAAGGGCTTTAATGCTGCTTTAAATTTCTTGCCAATATCTAAAGAGCATGTGTATAAGAATTAGTATAGCATGTGCTACAGAATCTTTATTGAAATAGTTGTAGAAGGCAAGTTAGACAATGTTTTATGGCAGATGGAATTTGTATAATAACCCTTATATCTATGTTGTCCTCTCCAGGGAAGTTTAATAAAAGTGGAAATAATGAAAAGTGAGCTTGATCCTTTTAAAAAGGTACCTTATAGAGGTCTCTGTGAAGCAATGCATTAGTAATACGTGAAAAACAGATTTTACATTGTCACAGTCTGGTGAATAAAAGAATATTTATCATTCATAAAGGATGTGATATATGCTCTGTTTTTATGGATCATATCACTGATAGAATCCAAATTCTAAAAGATTTTCTGTCTCTCCAGTATTGTCATTTTGATAGTTTAGCAAAGAAGATGGTTGCTCTTAGTTGAATACCTATTCTGGGGCTAGGTTGTTGGAGCTTGTATTAGTAAATTGTAACATGTTACAACTTTCTTCTAATTATAAAAATAACTGTAAAAATTTTGGAAGATACAAAAAAGTATAACAAAACCCACCTGAAATACCAATACCCAGATGATAACTATTGCTCTTATTTTTGTGGATACACTTGTATGTCATGCTTTTTCTCCTAATATCGTAGATATTTTGTCATTAAAATTTCTTTATAAATACGATTTATGATAAAACTCTCTCATAAGGTTATAATTATTTCCATTCCCTCAGTTTCATATTGTATACTATCTGAGGTAGCAGTGGGAAGATGATCTTTATATGTGATTTTTGTCCACATCCCTGCCCTTTCTTAGGATAAATCCCTGGAATTGGAAGGATTGGATTAGTGTACCATTTGAGACAGAGGCAGAACTAGAGTGAGGTGAGAATGGCAGATGCCTAGGGCACAAAATTTAATGGAGTACTAAAAATTAAATGATCAAATTTTAATACAGTGTTATTTAAAATTTTAATGCAAAAAAAAACCATACAATATGAACAAAATGTATAATAAGTAGCTGTAAGACAGCTTTCTTGGTCAGAAATATTTTTACCTTAGACATTTCTGGTATATGTTTTTTTTAATCCTTTGTTGTTTTGGGGTCTAAAATGGATTTAAAAATAAACCAGTTCCAAACTCTTGTTACTAGGAGGGAGAGTCTTTTTTATGTAGTAGGTACCATATATGAGGATAAGTTAACAGTTTATCAGAGATGTAAAACAGGGGTAAGCAAACTTTTTCTGTAAGGATCAGGTATTTTTGACTTGGTAGGCCATAAAATCCCTCTTGCAACTATACTTAGCTTTTTGTAGAATAAACGCAGTCATAGACATTTATAGAAACATGAAATTTAAATTTCCTGTAATTTTTACATTACAAACTTCTCAAAAAATTTTTTTACACCATTTAAAAATGTAAAATCAGTTCTTATCTCTCAGGCCATGCAAAACTTGTGGCAGGCTAGATATGACAAGTCATAATTTGCTGCCCAATGTAGAATATTAGCTTTGCTGTATAATTTCTTTTTACCAAATTTACCTTTATTAAATAATTTTCTTATTTTATCATAGCATATCTCTTTAATGTAAAAAACAGGATGATTGGATTTTTTAGTTTTTTTGGTTTGGTTTTTACTTGAAGTTGAAAGTCTATTTTCTGTTTCTGAAAATTCTTCTGAAAAGATATTTTGAAAAGAAGGCACCCTCTTTTTTTCTTACATATTTAACTTTAAAAACTTAAAGACAGTACACTCAAGACAAGAGAGTATTGTTAGTAAGACACTTAAATTCTTGCTCTACTGAACTTTCTTTTGTTCGCAGGTGGCGACATACTACGCCTTGACACACTTTTAGAATGGTGGCGAGAAAAGAATGGTTCCTTCTGTTCCCGACTTATTATCATATTAGACAGTGAGAATTCCACTCCTTGGGTGAAAGAAGTAAGAAAAATCAACGACCAGTATATTGCAGTGCAAGGAGCAGAGATGACAAAGACGATAGATATCGAAGAAGCTGACCCACCTCAGCTGGGTGACTTCACAAAAGACTGGGTAGAGTATAACTGCAACACCACTAATAACATCTGCTGGACTGAAAAGGGACGCACAGTGAAAGCAATATATGGCGTGTCAAAACGGTGGAGTGACTACACACTACACCTGCCAACAGGAAGCGATGTGGCCAAGCACTGGATGCTCTACTTTCCTCGTATTACATATCCACTAGTGCATCTGGCAAACTGGTTGTGTGGTCTGAACCTTTTTTGGATCTGCAAGACTTGTTTTAGATGCTTGAAAAGATTAAAAATGAGTTGGTTTCTTCCTGCTGTGCTGGATACAGGACAAGGCTTCAAACTCGTCAAATCTTAATTTGGAACCCAAAGTGGAATATTATTGAGAGTTTATTCTACCACTTATCACTAACTTGCCATTTTTTGTATATTGTACTTTTATTTGTAAAAAATATCTTGCTACTTCTGTAGCTGATCTTATTTTGTCTTTTCTCAAGTAATTATGGTATGTGTAAGGAGTTGGGAGTAAGCATTTTATACTAAAAGTAGTCAAAATGTTGACTTTGTCAATGCATAAGAGATGTTAAAAAATAATAACAATGCACTTTGAGGAATGTTTTGCATATGCCTCTGATTAGAAAGAAGACTTGTCCCAGCCCTGCAGCGGCCAATGAAGAATTATCAATGCCTTATTTTCTAGGCATAGATTAGAGAATGTAAACCAGACAATTTGTTTACTGTTATAAGAAAACTACCAGTTTGCTTACAGAAGATTATTTTTGTGAACAATAGGTTTGAGTTCAAAACCATTTGAAGAATTTCAGACTCACACTCAGAAAAGGGAAAAGGAAGAAGTCTGCTTAAAATGAGTATGTAAAATTTGCTTATCGTACATCACATTTAGACACTTGGCTGTGACCTGTTACCAGTATCGCAGAGAAGCCCAAAGCACTGTTTAGGTACAAACATTCTTCATATAGGTAACTGTAAGAAGCTAGAGCCTACAACTTGCTCCTCCATGCCTTGCTGGGAGCCTCTGAAAGCACTGGCAATTTTAAGAGTCTTTCTCAGGGTAACAATGTTTTCTTAATAAAAATGTTTTCAGCTACAAATTCCTCCCAAATAAATTGTCTTCCCTTTCAAAATGTAATTTTATGAAAGAAATGTAGCCATTTGTCATTGATTTAGGCTATTTTCAGTATTGAGAAATGATTTTGATCTCTGTAGAGTTAATGCTCTGTCATGAAAACAATTTTTCAGATCTCCTTTAGTGGTAACACTTTTTTCTATTTGAGGTCAAAGGATTGGAAACAGGGTCATTTTTTTTTTTCTTGTATACCTGTAATGTATTATGTAAAAAAGTATTCATACTGGTAATTTCAGTTAAGCATAATGGTGTGGTTATAATTTTTAAAACTTCAGTGTTTTATCTAATTAAAGTAGGCATAGATCAGGCTATCTCCTAAAAGGTCATTTACCTCCTATTCCTTTCTAATAATCCTAACATTCTAAGTTTTCATCTCTGAGAAATAACATGAAGGGAATAGATTTAAATTGGAGGATACTCTAATCTTTGCTGTTTAAATGGTGTAATCTCTCACCATAAAAGCCATTTTTTCCAGCCTCAGAGAGAGGAAATAATGCCTCTACCATTTTCTACCTGTGACTTGAAAGTAGCAGTTCTAGTTAGGAAGAAGTCACTTAGCGTCAGGGAACTTGTATACCACTATCTATGCAGCGTTGTTATATAGTCTGATTATTTCTGTGTTTTGAGTATGATTTTCCTAATGCTATGAATAAAATTTTGTCAAAAATTAATTTTTCACATAATTTGCAAACAATAGTTATTGAATATTTTAGTATATTAAAAGGGATAGTCAAAAAATATGCAAGTATTATTAGAGTTTATGGTTAGTAGGTCAGTTTGAAATTTTCTAATATTTGGTTACATATATATATCAACATCATCCAAATGAAATAGTATAGTGTTTCACTCCTACTCAGAAATAGCGTAGCAGACAAGCCAAGTGCTAAAACTATGAGCTTACAGCTACAAAAGTTTAATCAACATTAAGTAAAAACATCTTTTAAATTCCAAGCCAGTGTTGAGCAAATGAGCTTTAACTAAAGCGTATCCCTTTACTCTGAGAAAGCCAAATATAAAAGTATATCCTGTGTTGTTTATAAAGTGAAACTAAGATTTTACTAAAAATCACATTCAAAAGGTAGCAGACATTTTTACGTCACAAAGCTAATGCTTTGATATATTTTCTATAAAGTACAACTGAAAAAGGTCTGGGCTAAAAATGGGATTTGAGCCTACTTACTCACTTTGATGAAACAAAGTAACAGTTTGGAGAAGGAATATTACAGGAAAGATAATTGCTTACTTTTACCTAAGGATTCAAAAACAGATGTGACAGTGAGACTAATTTTCTTGTGGCCTCTGTTTAGGAAGGAGTTATTTAAAGTGATAGAAATTATGAAAGGGCAAAATTTTACCATGCCACTAAAAGAAATAGATAACGTGGAGATGTTTTTCAGCATACTGTTGACTTGTTTCCTTGTGTGGTACCTTGTTAAAAACCACAAAAAAAAGGTCTAAAAACATCTTTTAAAAAAAAAAAAAGCTATTATTTCATTCAAAATTTTGTTTAATTTGCTGTGACTAAACTCTTCTGGGACATTTGGATTTATCTTTTTTTGTATAGCTTTCTATCTCCCTCTTCTTAATATGAAATTCTAGAGAGAAGACCTTTTTCAGGAAACAATTTTTATGAAGTGTTTTCATAAGTTATACACTTTTTAAAAGCTACGTTGCTAATTAAAATGCATTTATATTTAATGCATTGGTGGGTAGAATTTTTTTGAACTAGAATCTTCATTAAAGTCTATTTGTAGCTGTACATTTTGTTTGTAACTTTTGGCTTAAATATGTTTACTGTTTGGGGTACTGAATTTTTTATAGGTATTCTTTCACATTTAGAGCCTAATCTCTTTCAAGGCAATGTTCTACATTACCTTTCCACAGGTGATGTGTTAATATTATATATGTCATAAGAAAATGACTTAATTTTAAGCATGTGATTAAGTATATTTGATTAAAAAAAAAGTATATTTGATAGCAAATGCTCAAAGGAGTTAATCTATGAGCACTTTTTAACATCTATATTGGAAGATACTAGACTGTCATCTGTTTTCAAGCAAAGGCTTACACATCTTGATATTTCTCATACAGTTTACCCAGAAGAGTGCCTTGCTTATTATAGGAGGTATTTTAAAAATATGTTTAACTGAGTGAATGAATTTAGATTCCTAAGGAGAAATTGGAATAATCTGATTGTAAATTATTACATTTCCTTAACAGTTTTACTTTAAGTGGGTATTATTTCAAGATCCTCATTGTTAACAATTACCAAAGACAATTACAGCATCGGTGAAAGGAAAACAAATGTCACATTTGTAGTTAAAGAGCAATAAGAATCAAGATTAGCGAAGGAAAAACTTTAAGATAGGTTTGATTGAAAACATACCTGATTATCACCAAACAGTAGCTCTTTCAAGGTTGAGTCCCTTTTCATTATGTCCTCCAGTACGATTGAATCTTTCATTGATATCCCATTAGAAACATAGATTGGAGATTTATCACAAATGGAAATTATTAGAAGTCTGATGAACAAAGAAAGCATTTGCCTGTGCCTATCAGTAACTACTAGATTGTAAAATCAGGAAAAAAAAAGGGGGGGGGGCCTCTGAACATAAGCAGTTTCATGACAAGCTAAGAAAACTAAAATCATCTCATCTTTGGCATATCCGCAATAGTTGGAACACATAGTTATAAAGTATGAAAGAATGAAATTTAACCAGCAATTATTTTGAGCAGCTATTTTTGTTGATAAACATTTACATTTATGTTTTTTAGGAACTATTACTTAGACCAAAGCTGATTCAAAACTGAACACTGTAGGCTGATTGCAAAGCTTTTTTAATAATATGTAAAAACCCTTTTGATTGATTTAAAAATTGAATTGGCCAGTCATCTTGTGTGATGACCTCACAATATTTTTTTTTTTTAACTATGAGCTTAATTTAGAGCAAGTGGACAAGTTTAGTAAACTTTTGTTGTTGCTGTTTGGTCTGGATCTAGAACTCTTGATCAATTTTAAATCGGTGTGGCAGGGTAAGTGAGGAACATGGCATATCTCCTTATGCAATGTTTACTCCATGTGAATTAAAAATATTTTTATATTAAAACATACCAACATACTGAGCAATATTTGATTAATTCTTAGTGTAAATCACAAGACTTGAAAGCAGTTTTAATCTTGCACTAGGTTCTTTGGGCGCAACTTTCAATGTTAATGGTATTCCATACAGAATATTAAAAAAAAAATCCTTTGTCATGTCTTGGAAATGCAAACAACACAGTGGATTTTCTTTAAATAAATAATTTTGTTTGAATATGGATGGAATTTCAGGTGGGTACCATCTTAATGCAACTTTAAAATAGGTATTTCTAGGTTCTTTGGAATCCTAATGCATATTGATTTCTTGTTCTACACAATTAGGTATTGTGGGGTGGGGATTTTGATTTATAGTCTATTATACATCCACATGCATTCATGCCCATTCTCACCTATTTCTCTCCTTCCTAATTAGAAGAGACACTGCTATGTTTTTTTCCAAAACCTAACCTCTGGCTTCTTTTCCCCCTTTCCACGTAAAATTCATCAGTAACAATAAAACTAATTCATCAGTAACAATAAAAATGTCAATGCCTATCATCTATTGAATGTTTATTATGTTCTAGTCACTGTGCTAAGCACTTCCATATACATGATTTTATTAAATTCTCACAACCACTTTTTATGATGGGTATACTTTTATGAATAAAAGGAAGCTGAGGAAATGAACTTAAGTAACTCTCCCCAAATGACACAGCTATGGCTGGCTAAGAAACTGCGTCTCAAACTGAGCTTTAAGCCAGATTTTATACTGTGGGACTCCCACATACCAAAACAAAGTTTTACGCAGGTATAAATACCTACATGCCCTTGGAGAACTATTTGCATATTTTGTCAAGGGGGTAAACACCTGACTATAAGCACATAGGGCTTTCCTGGTGGTTCAGCAGTAAAGAACCTGCCTGCAAAGCAGGAGACATGGATTCGATCCCTGGGTCAAGAAGATCCCCTGAAGAAGGAAATGGTAACTCAAATCCAGTATTCTTGCCTAGGAAATCCCATGGACAGAGGAGGCTGGCAGGCTCCAGTCCATGGGATCACAGGAATTGGACACAACTTAGCGACTACACCATCACCACTGTAAGAATGTAAGTATAGGGAAGATAGGCAATTAGTCGATACAAAGACCTTCAGTTATTAACTATGCTAATTAATACCAACTCCATTTCTCGGCTTCTTAATTTTCTAGCAGTCTCTGATGCTGAAGGCTTTTTGGAGTTGTACTGGGCTGCTCAGACACACCTCCCCAGGGGCATCTTCTGCCAGGCTGCTAAGCTACTACTTGCTTTTCTCTGCCACCCAGTTCATACTCTTACACCCATTCTGTCTTCTGGAGGTGTGCTGAAATCTCTGGTCTGGCAATCAGTTCAGTTCAGTTGCTCAGTCGTGTCCAACTCTTTGCGTGTCCAACCCCATGAATCGCAGCACGCCAGGCCTCCCTGTCCATCACCAACTCCCGGAGTTCACCCAGACTCATGTGCATGGAGTCGGTGATGCCATCCAGCCATCTCATCCTCTGTCGTCCCCTTCTGCCCCCAATCCCTCCCAGCATCAGGGTTTTTTTTCCAGTGAGTCAACCCTTCACATGAGGTGGCCAAAGAATTGGAGTTTGAGCTTTAGCATCAGTCCTTCCAATGAACACCCAGGACTGATCTCCTTTAGGATGGACTGGTTGGATCTCCTTTAGGATGGACTGGTTGGATCTCCTTGCAGTCCAAGGGACTCTCAAGAGTCTTCAACACCACAGTTCAAAAGCATCGATTCTTTGGCGGCGCTCAGCTTTAGATCCCCCCTATTCCCCACATCTTGATGGTATGTGTTAGAATTGGAGCTGCCATGGACTGGGAGATTTTGCCGTTGGAGATTTTGCAGGAAAGAGGAAACCAGCCAAACTTTTGACAACACTATGGGCTTGTGAGATGGGTTTGCAAGGGTAGTAACTGCTTGCATAATCCTTCCCCCTTTCCCTGGAATTTTGTCAAGGAAGTGGCAGTGGAGGAGGGCCTTGTAAGCGAAGAGAATTCATGCAGCTTTGCCCGTCACACTTAATTGCCATGGTTGGAATCGAATTTGAATGCAAACTATGTAAAATAGACATTTTCAAACACTTTTTAGTTCAAACACTAAAAAGATGAAATCACTGGCTATCTCAGCAGATGAGGCTTGGGAGTTTACGAACTGAGCTAACGGAAGGTGAACTCAATCTAATTAAACCTTTGGCTCAGCTCTGACTCAGTTCAACTTGTGGGAGATTCTGAAGGGTAAGTCCTTCACACTAACCACCTAGAATCTTTGTGACCCTATAGACTATACAGTCCATGGAATTCTCCAGGCCAGAATACTGGAGTAGGTAGCTGTTCTCTTCTCCAGGGGGTCTTCCCAACCCAGGTCTCCCACATTGCAGGCGGATTCTTTACCAGCTGAGCCATAAGGGAAGCCCAAGAATACTGGAGTGGGTAGCCTATCCCTTCTCTTCAGCGAATATCTTCCTGACCTAGGAATCGAACCAGGGTCTCCTGCATTGCAGGCGGAACCTAGAATGAAAGGCATGCCATGTCTGCACAGACACCAATTACACTTTACACTGTTCTTATATACATAATACAGACCAAAAAAGGGAAGGAACTGGATCCTTTATCAAGAGTAAGCAGTCAAGACAGACTTGTAGATTACTCACACACATGAATTTTCAAGCCAAATAGATGATACTAGGACTACTAATAAATATACCAGAAAATTTTAAATCACTGGGTGGTACGTGGGGGGGTGGGGGTCAGTCCCTAGCAGGAGGTGTCAGAATGTATAGCAGGAACCACAAAGAGGACCAATGTGGCATAGGCTAAGGAGGGCATCCACACCAGGGACTGAGAGAGATGATGGGAGATTGGTTACATAAGGATTTATCAAATATGAAAATATTTTTAAGATAATGGGAGGAGATTCTCCTGTTAAAGGAAATTGCAAACATGGAGAGAACTAGAATTGTCAAAGTTGTTGGAGAGAGGAAGTATTAGATATAGAAATTAATGTAGAGGTAATATGTGTAACGAAATTTGTGTTTTTATATGTATAGGCCCTAGCTTTGTTTACTATGAAGGTGTGCAATTACTAGTGCCCGCACAGCAATGCACACACTTAGATCCCAAATCTGAATGTTATTCTGAGTATTATTCGCCACTGAAAAGGATGCAAGGCTCTCTGGAGAAATAACTAATTACTTCTGCTGGAGCAGAAAAAGAACATAATGAGCCTGGAATATATTAGTTCCAGAGGGCTTGGACGACTTGAGCATTAGGGAATTAAGTGCTCATACTGATATATATATATATATATATATATATATATATATATATATATATATATATAACATAGTATATTAAGTCACTCAGTTGCGTCCGACTCTTTGCGACCCCATGGACTGTGGTCTACCAGGCTCCTCCATCCGTCCATGGGATTTACATATACATATATATGAATATCGGAGAAGGCAATGGCACCCCACTCCAGTACTCTTGCCTGGAAAATCCTATGGACAGAGGAGCCTGGTAGGCTGCAGTCCATGGGGTCGCTAAGAGTCAGACACGACGGAATGACTTCACTTTCACTTTTCACTTTCATGCATGGGAGAAGGAAATGGCAACCCACTCCAGTGTTCTTGCCTGGAGAATCCCAGGGACAGGGGAGCCTGGTAGGCTGCCGTCTATGGGGTCACACAGAGTCGGACACGACTGAAGTGACTTAGCATAGCATAGCATATATGAATATCTATGTGTGTGTATATATATATACACACACACACATACATATGTATTTCATGACTAGTGAAGAGGATAATACAGTTCTATGAAAGACCTACAAAACCTTCTAGAACTAACACCCAAAAAAGATGTCCTTTTCATTATAGGGGACTGGAATGCAAAAGTAGGAAATCGAAACACCTGGAGTAACAGGCAAATTTGGCCTTGGAGTACAGAATGAAGCAGGGCAATGGCTAAAAGAGTTCTGCCAAGAGAATGGTCATAGCAAACACCCTCTTCCAACAACACAATGGTCATAGCAAACACCCTCTTCCAACAACACAAGAGAAGACTCTACACATGGACATCACCAGATGGTCAACACCGAAAACAGACTGATTATATTCTTTGCAGCCAAAGATGGAGAAGCTCTATACAGTCAGCAAAAACAAGACCAGGAGTTGACTGTGGCTCAGATCATGAACTCCTTATTGCCAAATTCAGACTTAAATTGAAGAAAGTAGGGAAAACCACTAGACCATTCAGGTATGACCTAAATCAAATACTTTATGACTATACAGTGGAAGTGAGAAATAGATTTAAGGGACTAGATCTGATAGACAGAGTGCCTGATGAACTATAGATGGAGGTTCGTGACATTGTACAGGAGACAGGAATCAAGACCATCCCCAAGAAAAAGAAATGCAAAAAAGCAAAATGGCTGTCTGAGGAGGTCTTACAAATAGCTGTGAAAAGACGGTAAGCAAAAGAGAAAAGGAAAGATATAGCCATTTGAATGCAGAGTTCCAAAGAATAGCAAGGAGAGATAAGAAAGTCTTCCTCAGTGATCAATGCAAAGAAATAGAGGAAAACAACAGAATAGGAAAGACTAGAGATCTCTTCAAGAAAATTAGAGATACCATGGGAACATTTCATGCAAAGATAGGCTCGATAAAGGACAGAAATGGTATGGACCTAACAGAAGCAGAAGATATTAAGAAGTGGCAAGAATACACAGAAGAACTGTACAAAAAAGATCTTCACGACCCAGATAATCATGATGGTGTGATCACTCACCTAGAGCCAGACATCCTGGAATATGAAGTCAAGTGGGCCTTAGGAAGCATCCCTACGAACAAAGCTAATGGAGGCAATGGAATTCCAGTTGACCTGTTTCAAATCCTGAAAGATAACGCTGTGAAAGTGCTGCACTCAATATGCCAGCAAATTTGGAAAACTCAGCAGTGGCCACAGGACTGGAAAAGGTCAGTTTTCATTCCAATCCCAAAGAAAGGCAATGCCAAAGAATGCTCAAACTACCACACAATTGCACTCATCTCACACGCTAGTAAAGTAATGCTTAAAATTGTCCAAGCCAGGCTTCAGCAATACATGAACTGTGAACTTCCAGATGTTCAAGCTGCTTTTAGAAAAGGCAGAGGAACCAGAGATCAAATTGCCAACATCCTCTGGATCATTGAAAAAGCAAGAGAGTTCCAGAAAAACATCTATTTCTTCTGTATTGACTATGCCAAAGCCTTTGACTGTGTGGATCACAATCAACTGTGGAAAATTCTGAAAGAGATGGGAATACCAGACCACCTGACCTGCCTCTTGAGAAACCCATATGCAGGTCAGAAAGCAACAGTTAGAACTGGAGATAGAATAACAGACTGGTTCCAAATAGGAAAAGGAGTACGTCAAGGCTGTATATTGTCACCCTGCTTATTTAACTTATATGCAGAGTACATCATGAGAAATGCTGGGCTGGAGGAAGCACAAGCTGGCATCAAGATTGCTGGGAGAAATATCAATAACCTCAGATATGCAGATGACACCACCCTTATGGCAGAAAGTGAATAAGAACTAAAGAGCCTCTTGATAAAAGTGAAAGAGGAGAATGAAAAAGTTGGCTTAAAGCTCAACATTCAGAAAACTAAGATCATGGCATCCATCCTATCACTTCATGGCAGATAAATGGGGAAACAGTGGAAACAGTGGCTGACTTTATTTTTCTGGGATCCAAAATCACTGCAGATGGTGATTGCAGCAATGAAATTAAAAGACACTTACTCCTTGGAAGGAAAGTTATGACCAACCTAGGTAGCATATTAAAAAGCAGAGACATTACTTTGCCAACAAAGGTCCGTCTAGTCAAGGCCTATGGTTTTCCTGTGGTCATGTATGGATGTGAGAGTTGGACTGTGAAGAAAGCTGAGCACCAAAGAATTGATGCTTTTGAACTGTGGTGTTGGAGAAGACTCTTGAGAGTCCCTTGGACTGCAAGGAGATCCAACTAGTCCATTCTAAAGGAGATCAGTCCTGGGTGTTCATTGGAAGGAATGGTGCTAAAGCTAATTTCCAATACTTTGGCCACTTGATGTGAAGAGCTGACTCATTGGAAAAGACCCTGATGCTGGGAAAGATTGAGGGCAGGAAGAGAAGGGGATGACAGAGGATGAGATTGTTGGATGGCATCATCGACTCGATGGACATGGGTTTGGGTAGACTCCAGGAGTTGGTGATGTACAGGGAGGCCTGGCGTGCTGCGGTTCATGGGGTCGCAAAGAGTCGGACATGACTGAGCGACTGAACTGAACCGATGAGGATATTGTATTAAAATAAGGTATGTATTAAAAAGCCAATAGAGGAGATAAAATAGAATACTAAATATATGTATGTGCACGCATGCACACACACACACACACACATATTTGATTCTAAAGAAAGTAGGAAAGAAAGAACAGAGAACCATTAGGAAAAATAGAAAACAAATAGATAGCAAATTTAAAATGAACCTTATTGATAAGTATTGTTGTTTAGCTGCTAAATTTTATCTGACTCTGGGACTCCATGGACTAGAGCCCTAGCCCACCAGGCTCCTCTGTCTGTGGGATTTTCCAGGCAACAATACTGGAGTGGGATGCCATTTCCTTCTCTAGGGGATCTTCCCAACCCAGGGATGGAACCTGCATTGATAGGTGGATTCTTTATCCCTAAGCCACCAGGGCTTTCCCATTGATAAGTACATTGAATGTAAATAAACTAATGGCTTCAATTAAAAGAGATTTGGGTTTCCCTGTGGTCCAGTGCTTGAGTCCATCTTGCAATGCAGGGGACACTGTTCAATTCCTGTGCCATAACTACTGAGCCTGTGTTCTAGAGCTCACATGCCACAACTACTAAAACCCTCTGGGCAAGAGTCAGTGCTCTGCAACAAGAGAAGCCACTGCAATGAGAAGCCATGATAAAGAGTAGCCCCAGCTCACTGCAACTAGAGAAAGCTCAGCACAGTTAACATTTTGGCTTAACACAACAAAAACTTAAGTTTTTGTTGCAGTAGGCTCACTGCAGGATATTTAACAGCATCTGTGACCTCTACTCACTAGATACCAGAAACACCATTCCTTTCCCTTCAGTTGTGACAACAAAAATTTTCTCCAGGTATTTCCAAATGTGCCCTGAGGGACAAAATCACCCCTGATTGACAATGTTAACCACCCCAACACTCAAATCATAGGTGTCCCAGAAGAAGAAAGGGCATGAGAAAATACTTGAGGAGATAATAGCTGAAAACTTCCCTAAAATGGGGAAGGAAATAGCCACCCAAGTTCAAGAAACCCAGAGAGCCCCAAAGCAGGATAAACCCAAGGCAAAACGCCCCAAAACACATATTAATCAAACTAATGAAGATCAAACACAAAGAGCAAATATTAAAAGCAGCAAGGGAAATGCAACAAATAACACACAAGGGGCTCCCCATAAGGATAACAGCTGATCTTTCAATAGAAACTCTTCAGGCCAGAAGGGAATGGCAGGACATACTTAAAGGGAAAAACCTACAACCCAGATTACTGTACCCAGCAAGGATCTCATTCAGATATGAAGGAGAAATCCAAACCTTTACAGACAAGCAAAAGCTGAGAGAATACAGCACCACCAAACCAGTTTTTCAACAAACACTGAAGGATTGTCTCTAGACACAAAACACAGAAAGGTTTACAAAATCGAACCCAAAACACCAAAGTAAATGGCAATTGGATCATACTTATCAATATTTACCTTAAATGTAAATGCGTTGAATGCCTCAACCAAAAGACAAAGACTGGCTGAATGGATACAAAAACACGACCCCTGTATATGCTGTTTACAACAGACCCATCTCAAACCGAGGGACACATACAGACTGAAAGTGAAGGGCTGCTACTGCTAAGTCACTTCAGTCGTGTCCAACTCTGTGTGACCCCATAGACGGCAGCCCACCAGGCTCCCCCGTCCCTGGGATTCTCCAGGCAAGAACACTGGAGTGGGTTTCCATTTCCTTCTCCAATGCATGAAAGTGAAAAGTGAAAGTGAAGTCGCTCAGTTGTGTCTTAGCGACCCCATGACTACAGCCTACCAGGCTCCTCCATCCATGGGGTTTTCCAGGCAAGAGTACTGGAGTGGGGTGCCATTGCTTCTCCAAAGTGAAGGGCTAGAAAAAGATATTTCATGCAAATGGAGACCAAAGGAAAGCAGGAGTAGCAATACTCATATCAGATAAAATAGACTTTGAAATAAAGACCGTGAAAAGAGACAAAGAAGGACACTGCATAATGATCAAAGGATCAATCCAAGAAGAAGATATAACAATTCTAAATATATATGTACCCAAATATATAGGAGCACCTCAATGCATAAGGCAAATGCTAACAAGTATGAAAGGAGAAATAAACAGTATCTTCAATAATAGCAGGAGACTTTAATACCCCATTCACGCCTATGGATGGATCAACCAAACAGAAAATTAGCAAGGAAACACAAGAGATAAATGATACAATGGACCAGTTAGACCTAATTGATATCTATAGGACATTTCACCACAGAACAATGAATTTCATCTTTTTCTCAAGTGCACATGTAACATTCTCCAGGATAGATCACATCCTGGGTCATAAATCTAGCTTTGGTAAATTCAAAAAAATTGAAATCATTTCAAGCATCTTTTCTGATCACAGTGTGGTAAGATTAGATGTCAACTACAGGAAAAAAGCTATTAAAAATACAAACATATGGAGGCTAAACAACACACTTTTGAATAACCAACAAATTGTGTAAGAAACCACAAAGGAAATCAAAATATGCATAGAAACAAATGAAAATGAAAATACAACCCAAAACCTATGGGATATAGTAAAAGCAGTGCTGAGGAAGGTTCATAGAAATACAAGCTTACCTAAAGAAACAAGAGAAAAATCAAATAAATAACCTAACTTTACACCTAAAGCAACTAGGAAAAGAAGAAATGAACCCCAGGGTTAGTTCCCTGGTGGCTCAGACAGTAAAGTATCTGTCTGCAATGCAGGAGACCCAGGTTCAGTCCCTCAGTCAGGAAGATACCCTGGAGAAGGAAATGGCAACCCACTCCAGTATTCTTACCTGGAAAATTCCATGGATGGAGGAGCCTGGTGGGCTATAGTCCATGGGGTCACAAAGAGTTGGACATGACTGAGCGACTTCACTTTCACTTTCAGGGTTAGTAAAAGGAAAGAAATCATAAAAATTAGGGCAGAAATAAATGAAAAAGAAACAAAGGAGACTATAGCAAAAATCAACAAAACTAAAAGCTGGTTCTTTAAGAAGATAGATAAAATAGATACACCATTAGCCAGACTCATCAAGAAAAAAAGGGAGAAGAATCAAATCAATAAAATTAGAAATGAAAATGAAGAAATCACAACACAGAAATACAGACACAGAAATACTAAGGATCATAAGAGACTACTATCAGCAACTATATGCCAATAAAATGGACAACTTGGAATAACTGGATGAATTCTTAGAAAAGTATAACCTTCCAAAACTGAACCAGAAAGAAATAGAAAATCTTAACTGACCCATCACAAGCACAGAAATTAAACTGTAATAAAAAAAATCTCCCAACAAACAAAAGCTCAGGACCAGATGGCTTCATAGGTGAATGCTACCAAAAATATAGAGAAGAGCTAACACCTATCCTACTCATACTCTTCCAGAAAATTTCAGAGGAAGGTAAACTGCCAAACTCATTCTATGAGGCCACCATCACCCTAATACCAAAACCAGACAAAGATACCACAAAAAAGAAAACTACAGGCCAATGTCACTGATGAACATAGATGCAAAAATCCTCAACAAAATTCTAGCAAACAGAATCCAACAACATATTAAAAAGATCATACATCATGACCAAGTGGGCTTTATCCCAGGGATGGAAATCTTCAATCTTTGCAAATCAATCAATGCAATACACACTAACAAATTGAAAAATAAAAACTGTATGATTATCTCAATGGATGCAGAGAAAGCCTTTGACAAAATTCAACACCCATTTATGATAAAAAGTTCCAGAAAGCAGGCATAGAAGGAACATACCTCAACATAATCAAAGCCATCTATGTTAAGTCCACAGCAAACATTATCCTCAATGGCAAAAAACTGAAAGCATTTCCCCTAAAGTCAGGAACAAAACAAGGGTGCCCACTCTCACCATTACTATTCAACATAGTTTTGGAAGTTTTAGCCACAGCAGTCAGAGAAAAAAAAGAAATAAAAGGAATCCAGATTGGAAAAGAAGAAGTAAAACTCTCACTGTTTGCAAATGACATGATCCTCTACACAGAAAACCTTGAAGACACCACCAGAAAATTACTAGAGCTCATCAATGAATACAGTAAAGTTGCAGGATATAAAATTAATACACAGAAATTCCTTGCATTCCTATGCACTAACAATGAGAAAACAGAAAGAAAAATTAAGGAAACAATTCCATTCACCGATTCACCATTGCAATAAAAATAATAAAATACTTAGGAATAAATTTACCTAAAGAAACAAAAGACCTATATATAGAAAACTATAAAACACTGATGAAAGAAATCAAAGAGGACACAAACAGATGGAGAAATATACCATGCTCATGGATTGGAAGAATCAATATAGTGAAAATGAGTATACTACTCAACTACTACTACTACTACCAAGTCGCTTCAGTCATGTCCGACTCTGTGCAACCCCATAGATGGCAGCCCACCAGGCTCCGCCATCCCTGGGATTCTCCAGGCAAGAACACTGGAGTGGGTTGCCATTTCCTTCTCCAATGCATGAAAGTGAAAAGTGAAAGTGAAGTCGCTCAGTCATGTCCGACTCTTCGTGACCCCATGGACTGCAGCCCACCAGGCTCCTCCATCCATGGGATTTTCCAGGCAAAAGTACTGGAGTGGGGTGCCATTGCCTTCTATAAATTCAATGCAATCTCTATCCTGCTACCAATGGTATTTTTCACAGAACTAGAACAAATAATTTCACAATTTGTATGGAAACATAAAAAACCTCAAATAGTCAAAGCAATCTTGAGAAAGAAGAATGGAATTGGAGGAATTAACCTGCCTGACTTCAGACTATACTACAAAACTACAGTCATCAAGACAGTATGGTACTGGCACAAAGACAGACATACAGATCAATGGAACAAAATAAAAAGCCCAGAGATAAATCCACACATCTATGGACACCTTATTTTTGACAAAGGAGGCAAAAATACACAATGGAGAAAAGACAATCTCTTTAACAAGCGTGCTGGGAAAACTGGTCAACCACCACCAAGAATGAAACTAGAACACACTTTCTAACACCATACACAAAAATAAACTAAAAATGGATTAAAGATCTAAATGTAAGACCAGAAACTAAAAAACTCCTAGAGGAAGACCTATGCAAAACACTCTCTGACATAAATCACAGCAACATCCTCTATGACCCCACCTCCCAGAAATTAATGGAAGTAAAAGCAAAAATAAACAAATGGGACCTAATTAAACTTAAAAGCTTTTGCACAATGAAGGAAACTATAAGCAAGGAAAAAATACAGCATTCAGAATGGGAGAAAATAATAGCAAATGAAGCAACTGAAAAAGAATCTCAAAAATATGCAAGCAACTCCTGCAGCTCAATACCAGAAAAATAAACAACCCAATCAAAAAATGGGCCAAAGAACTAAACAGACATTTCTCCAAAGAAGACATACAAATGCCTAACAAACACATGAAAAGATGCTCAATATCACTCATTATCAAAGAAATGCAAATCAAAACTACAATGAGGTACCATCTCACACCGTTCAGAATGGCTGCTATCAAAAGTCTACACACAATAAATGCTGGAGAGTGTGCGGAGAAAAGGGAACCCTCTTACATTGTTAGTAGGAATGCAAACTAGTACAGTCACTATGGAGAACAGTGTGGAGATTCCTTAAAAAACTGAAAACAGAACTGCCATATGACCCAGCAAGCCCACTGCTAGGCATACACACCAAGGAAACCAGAACTGAAAGAGATACATGTACCCCAATGTTCATCACAGCACTGTTTACAATAGCTAGGACATGGAAGCAACCTAAATGTCCATCAGCAGATGAATGGATAAGAAAGATGTGGTACAAAAATACAATGGAATATTACTCAGCTATCAAAAAGACTGCATTTGAGTCAGTTCTAATGAGGTGGATGAAAATGGAGCCTTTATACAGAGTACAGTAAGTCAGAATGAAAAACACCAATACAGTATATTAACACATATATATGGAATTTAGAAAGATGGTAACAACAACCCTATATATGAGACAGCAAAGAGACACAGATATAAAGAAAAGACTTTTGGACTCTGTGGGAGAAGGTGAAAGTGGGATGATTTGAGAGAACAGCATTGAAACATGTATATTACCATATGTGAAATACATAACCAGTCCAAGTTCGATGCATAAAACAGGGCACTCAAAGCTGGTGCACTGGGACAACCCAATGGGATGTCCCAGAGGGATGAGGGTGGGGGGTTTGGGACCGGGGGACATGTACACCTGTGGCTGATTCATGTCAATATATGGCAAAAACTACCACAATATTGTAAAGTAATTAGCCTCCAATTAAAATTAATTCATTAATTTAAAAAAAATCACCCCTGATTGAGAACTACCTGACTAGATGAAAACCAAGATCCAACAATATGCTGCACATTCTTAAAGGGAAAGGATGCAAATACTAATTATAAGAAAACTGGTATGATTATATTAATACCAGATAATGCAGATTTGAAGATGAAGGGCATTTGCAGAAGTAGAAATAGTTCATAATGATAAAGAGAATCTACCTATTAAAAGGACATAAATGTTCATGCACCTAATAACAGAGCCTCAAAATACATGGACAGACTATAAGAAAATCTATAGTCATATTTGGAGACTGAAACACTGCTCTTTAATTAATTGGCAGCGTAACTAGATGAAGATCAGGAAGGTTATATAAGATTTGAACAATGCATTTAACTAACTTGACTTAAATGATACTTCTAGTATTCTAGAACTGTTCTTAGTATTCTAGAGTATATTCAATAACTGCAGAGTATACATTCTTTTCAAGTGTACTTGGAATGTTTACCAAGATAGACCATATGCTGGGCCAAAATGTAAGTCTCATTAAATTACAAATGATTGCAATCAAACAAAATATTTTCTATGACAACATAAATAAATAATGAAAAGGCATCTACAGAAGTCTTCAAAGTTTTAGAAAAATACCATATTTCTAAGTAACTGCTGGGTCAAAACCAAATCACAGGATAATTTTAAAGTATTTAAAATTAAACTTCAAAGTTCTTCAAAACAGTTTGTTTTCATACCCCTCTTTCTCAGGACCAACTGGTTTTAGATAGTCCCCCCCCAAAAAGCTTCATTACAATCATTCAATTGCTTTTGAATCCTTGGGCAGTCACCCTTTGTTTTTAATCTCACACCTGTAGGAATGGAAAACCTAAAAAAAAGTAGTAAATGTTAAACTCACAGTTTATTATTCAGAGATAGGTGTAAAATAAATACAGATTTCCATCTTCCCTTATTTTATAAGCCCAGAAATCATTTTTAGTGTAGAGGATATTAGGGTTGCAGAAAATTATGGTTATAATTAGCTTTTTGCAAGTCATGTTTTTGCAACTAGGAATGATGTAATAATGTTAACTATGTTGTGAAAAGGAATTATTTTAGTGTTAGATTTTGATCAAGCTAAAATTTAAAAAAAATATCTAGACATGTGAGTGAAATTGCAGGAGAAAAAAAGAAAAATCTAAAGCAACCAGTATTTTTTAAAGGATAGGTTATCTTCAAAGAAGCAAAATGTATACTAATAACATTATTGGAGAAGGCAATGGCAACCCACTCCGGTACTCTTGCCTGGGAAATCCCATGGACGGAGGAGCCTGGTGGGCTACAGTCCATGGGGTCGCGAAGAGTCAGACACGACTGAATGACTTCACTTTCACTTTTCACTTTCATGCATTGGAGAAGGAAATGGCAGCCTACTCCAGTATTCTTGCCTGGAGAATCCCAAGGACGGAGGAGCCTGGTGGGCTGCCATCTATGGGGTTGCACAGAATCGGACACAACTGACGTGACTTAGCAGTAGCAGCAGCAATAACATTATTTAAGCAACAGCGACAAGAATAATCAACGGGCAATAGAATTACACAATCAATATGCAGAAAGAAAATAATGACCAACATAGGAAGTCTACACCCAGGACTTCCTATGACAGAGTGGATAAGAATCCACGCAGCAAATGCAGGGAACATGGGTTTGATCCCTGGTCCAGGAAGAGTCCACCTGGAGCTACTAAGCCTATGTATCATAATTAATGAGCCTGTGCTGCAGAGTTGAGGAACCACTGTTACTGAGCCTGAATGCTGCAACTATTGAAGCATGTTCACCTACAGCCTGTCCTCCTCAACAGAAGAAGCCACTATGGTGAGAAACCTGTGCACTGCAATGAAAACCCAGCAGAACCAAAACTAAATAGAATTTTTTTTTTAAAGTCTACACCCAGCACAAATATCCTTCAGAAACGAACATGAAATAAAGACATTGTTAGGCAGCAACCCAATGGACATGAATTTGAGCAGACTCCAGGAGATAGCGGAGGACAGAGAAGCCTGGTGTGCTGTAGTCCATGGGGTCGCAAAGAGTTGGACACTGAACAAGGTAAAAATTTAGAGAATTTGCTACCAGTAGACCTTCAGTTAGGAATTAAGTATATTCTTTGGGCAGAAGCAAATGATACTGGTTAGGAGGTTAGCTATGCAGGAAGCAAAGAATTCCCAAGAGAACCATAAATACATGGTAAATCTAAATGAATATTGACTATGTAAAGTAATAACAACCTGTGGTTTAAAGTATCTTGACAGTCGCTCAGTCATGTTCGACTCTTTTCGACCCCATGGACCGTAGCCTGCCAGGCTCCTCTGTCCATGGGATTCTCCAGGCAAGAATACTGGAGTGGGTTGCCATTCCCTCTCCAAGGGTTTAAAGTATAGAGAGTATTAAAAGCATAGGTAAATAACAGCATAATGATTGTATTTTCCTGTTGGAGTGTTAAAAGTACTAATTAACTTATAATTTCTAGGATTAAAAAATACCTAACTTTCAGACTAACAGAGTAAAAACTAGAATTAAAACTTGTGACTTTCATAAAAAAAGGAAAAAAGAGGTGAAAAAAGAACACAGAAAGGGCAGGATAAATAGAAGTCATGTAAGATGATAGATTTAAATCCACATTTACTGTTTTAAGACTTAGAGCACAGTACATGGGAGTCTGACAGAAAAGAGTAACTGACTTAATCACTTTGTCCTAGTGAAAATGAAAGTCATTCAGCCATGTCGAACTCTTTGGAATTCTCCAGGCCAGAATACTGGGAGTTGGTAGCCTTTTCCTTCTTCAGGGGATCTTCCCAACCCAGGGATTGAACCCAGGTCCCCCACCTCGCAGACGGATTCTTTACCAGCTGAGTCACCAGGGAAGCCCAAGAATACTAGAGTGGGTAGCCTATCCCTCCTCCAGTGGATCTTCCTGACCCAGGAATTAAACGGGGGTCTCTGGCATTGCAGGTGGATTCTTTACCAACTGAGCTACTAGGGAAGCTAAGAAGTCCTCTTTAGTAAGTTCCCAAAAATGGCAGTTTAAAAATGCTACTTCATGAACACTTTAGGTATCAGAGCAGCAACAAGGCACTCTGCATCCATTCTATCTTTTTATCCTCACAATGAACTCCCTACTTGGAGGTGAGGATTGCCAGAGGGTGCTCAGTCAGAAAGCGACCAAACAGGATTCAAAACAGCTCAAACTCATCCCAACCTGAGCATACATCCCACCATGACACAATTCCTACCATTTTATAAGTCTAGTTTGGTCATGTTGTTTAAATATATCTTAAGCTTTTAACTGCTCAGAAGAAACAGATGGACAAACGTTTTGCAACAAACCCAACTTTTAAAAATTAAAATTCCTAAGATTCCTCTAAGTTAAATAAACAGATTTTTAAGACAAACATACCAAACTTAGCCTATAGTCATGTGCACAGCTACTCATATTCAAAGCAAGCATTTACAGAGATGCTATGCATCCTATATTTTTCCATTTTGTGGCCCACACTGCATATGCATTTCAGTTTCTACTTGGATATCCATTTAATTCTGCCAAGAATATGCATTCATTTCTTGTTAAAAGTAGAGTTTTCATTTCTGAAATGATTTATAAGGGAGGACAATGTAATTACATTAGAAGACATTTTAATTTGCAAATTCATTTCCAGCCAAGATTTGTGCAAAATAAAATCTAATTTATGCCAAAGAATATCAAACATGCTAATCAATTTTTTTAATGACTTCCCAAGAAGAAACTGGTGTTGGTTATGATTTTTTACACAGCACTGTTATCTTCCAACCATATTGCTTTTTAAAAGTATTCAATTTATTTTTATGCTCTTTCAGTAATGAGGATTGTGTTATCTATTTACCACAAAATGAGAACTTTGTTGCTCAAATGATAAAAAAAGGAAGATTTTGATTGTTTTCTTTCAAGTCACTTATTTCCAGGTACATTCACTTTTATTTCTGTCACTTTTTTTTTTCCTACTGCTTAATCCCTAGTGCCTTCTATACTAATCTGTTAATTTTATATTATTCATACTGTTCATGGAAGAATTGATGCTTTTGAACTTAGTGTTGGAGAAGATTCCTGAGAGTCCCTTGGACTCCAGGGAGATCAAACCAGTCAATCCTAAAGGAAATCAGTCCTGAATATTCATTGGAAGGACTATGCTAAAGATGAAACTCTAATACTTTGGCCACTGATGTGAAGAACTGACTCATTGGAAAAGACCCTGATGCTGGGAAAGATTGAAGGCAGGAGGAGAAAGGGAAGACAGAGGATGAGATGGTTGGATGGCATCACCGACTCGATGGACATGAGTTTGAGCAAGTTCCGGGAGTTGATGATGTATAGGGAAGCCTGGCGTGCTGCAGTCCATGGGGTTGTGAAGAGTCAGACATGATTGAGCGACTGAACTGAACTGACATATTATTCAATATAATGCTGAAGTGACTATAGCTTGTCCCAAGACCATTACAAGAGAACAAGTTGGAGAAAGAAAAATTGTCACTAGAAAAGATAAATGGATGACACACTGGACCTTAGCTCTGTTTCTAATGGAAATTCTCACGCAGCAGATGAAAAGTTACCAGGAAACATGAACTGCCTCATTAACTTTACGTCCTAGTTCTATCAGCAATTGATTTTTAATGCCTATGTTCATCATTTATGAGCTCTTGCCAGTGTTTATACACACTTACAATTAAGCTTTATAGGGTGAACTAGTCACATGGTGATGCTCACTGCATCATCAGTGAGAATAATTAAAGGATAATTCAAAAAGAGGAAACAGAGCTGCTGGGCCAGTACTATTTTGTGATGCAAATTACTAATGATTAAATGCCGAATGTGGAAGCTATAATTGCCACTGTATTTGAATTGACCTTAAAAATCACCAACATATCATGAAGATACTTTTGGAAAATCAAGGTAACATTGCTTTCTTTTTTTTCATATTTCCACAGCATCTTTCAGCCAACATTTCTGACAATACTGCAGTGAGGCCATCTGCATCACCAACATATTTGTCACGGACCGAAAAATAACAGATTTGGAAATTGTTGCACATCAAAACAAAGCAGATTAGAATGAGCCAAAAACATTAGTTTTCCAAATGGTTTTAAAATGTCAATTCCATAGTCTCAGTAAATAATCCATTGAGCTTTTTAGAGTTGTTTGGAATAGCTCTTTTTTGCTTTTAATAGAGAGCCATATTTTTTAAAAGTAGAAAACTAGGTTTCAAACATGCTTTTGATAGTTTGTTTATAGTTGGAGGTGTGACAAAACTGTTAAGGCTAGCTTTGCCATTACTGCAACTGAGTTAAAAATAAATGTCCAGAAACCAGATTGATTTGGGAGATATTTTTTACTTTACCCCTAGAGGATAGCTAACATAGCCAACCTCTGTTGTAAGCCTTGGTATATGTTAACTCATTGATTTCTTTCAACAATCATGTGGAGGAGGTACTGTTGTTATCAATATTTCAGGAAAGAGAAAATGAGGCAGAGGGCTATGATAAATCACTAGGATCCTTCAGTAGGAAACAGAAGGATCCCATCTAGGTGGTCTGGCTGAGAAATCTAATTTCTAACCAATGTGCTGTCTCTCTTCAATTGTTCAAATTGAGGGCAAAAAGTTTTCTATCATCAAAGGCACAGAAGCACATTTGGAGGAATTCTAGTATATGCAGGAAGTCTTGAAGAATCTTTACAATGGAGCCAATCATTAATTCAATTAGTGGATCCCGTCAGTGGGTTCTTCCCTAATAGAAGACTGAACTGCAGACTTTCAGCCTCTGACATTTAAAGTCTTGCTCAGTGCTCTACTATATGTCATTTAATCCTCACAACTTTATAGACTGCAGTGCATTTATTATCTTAATTTAAACCCATATGATGTGGATTTTGTGAAAATGAATGCAGAGAATACCACAAATATTCTGAAAATGCCAAGGGTTTAATATAGTTCTACACCCCTTTTATATATTTGTAAAAAGTTTTGCTATAAAAATTTGAGACCAAAAATATCAAAGTTATTCTGATAGTCTGTTCTATAATGAGTTTTCCTAACTAATGTATAGTGGATTTACAATATTGAGTTAGTCTCAGATGTACCGCAAAGTGAATAGGGGTGTGTGTGTGTGTGTGTATTTAGATTCTTTTCCAGTATAGGATATTATATCAAATATCAAATATAGTTCCCTATTTTATACAATAAATCCTTGTTTATCTATTTCATATATAGTGGTGTGTATCTGTTAATCCCATACTCCTAATTTGTCCCTTCTCCATCCCTTTACCCTTTGGTAAGTTTGTGTCCTTATGCCTATGAGACTATTTCTGCTTTGTGATATCACGTGTATTATTTTTTAGATTCCACACATAAGTGATATCATGCAATATTTGTCTTTCTCTGTCTGGCTTTCTTCAGTATGATAATCTCTAGTTTTTCTAACATAAATAAGTTAATACTGGAGACGTATGAGGCAATGATGTTAAAATAATGTGGAAATAATATTGGCTGTTTCATAGACTGTTTTTCTAAGTCCAAGGGATTCAAAACTGCAGAAACAGGAAAAGAAAAGGAAAAGCCCTCAGATGGGCTGGTGACCTGGCAACATGAGCCTTTGGGCTGTATTTTAGAAAAACCAACAATGAAAGCCTGTTCACAGGGCTCTCTCTCCCCAGAGAGGCGCCCCAGCCTGGGGCAGTTCTTGGCTGCTTGGTAGGCCCACTACCTCCTGTGAGTACTAAGAGTGCAGCCCCATAAGCTCTGATTTCCATGTCCTTTGGCTCTATCTCAGCTAACATTAGCCCTCACCTGATAAAATTTTGTCCTCATTCCTATTCTATTGTTTTGGGCAATCTAATATTCTTTGTCACATATTCCAGCTACTCTGTGGAGAAGGAAATGGCAACCCACTCCAGTATTATTGCCTGGAGAAGCCCATGGACAGAGGAGTCTGGCGGGTTACAGTCCATGGGGTTGCAAAGACTCAAACACGACCGAAGCGACTGAGCAGGCACCAGCTACTCTGAGCTGCTTGCCTTGATGGGCCATTTTAATCCCCAGCTATGAATGAGGATATGTGAGGGGCGGGGAGGGTGGGGGTGGCCGTGGTGGCTGTTAGTGCTCTGGTTATCATTATGCATTATAATGCAAAACAATAATCATAAACAATCAGATGAAAATATTTTTAAAATATTTTCAGATATTACAATTCTTTACCTTCATGTTTGCATTTTCCCACCAGGTTCTAAACCTGCTGTGTGAGAGGGGGAGGATATCAAAGTCACCAAGGAAAAATTTTATATAACCCGTATCTTTCTACCCTTCCCTTTCGCAAGACTGTTATGTTGAAAACTACCATTCTTAACAGGGGAGTGGAGGGGATGAGGTATAACCTACATTTCCCTAATGCCTCAAAACTTTTAAACTCAAGAGTTTCAGGATCCTTAGGAATTTATAGACTTTTTTTTTGATGGCAGGGAGGACAGTTCTATGTTTAAATGTACTTATGTAACAAGCTTTCCAAAGGGTAAAAGCGTTCTGTTTTATGTTAAGTACTATCATGTAAGATGTATCAGTATATATTTTTTGCAGCAATTTTAATGATTCTTTCATATCTAGACTGATAAAGATTCTGTTAGTTTTAGAAATATCAGTTAAAGGGAAAAACACTAAAAACTCCTCCTAATTCTCTGAAGATTTCAGAGTAAAATTATTTCTATCTGGCTTTTAATTTAAAGAAATCTTGGTCTTTTACTTTAAATATGTATGTACTTTGTCATTTTCTGTATCTCCCAAGAGACTTTTCTGTCCTGAAATCAGAAGGCATCCCTTTAGGTTGGTGGCCCTCAGGTGAATGAGAAATGCAATTGAGATTGAAGAAATGATGAATCTGCTCAAACTATCTCCTCTTCCTTCCATCATGTCCAGCTGTCTAGCTTGAAATATTCACTGTTAAAACTGCACAGCCCCATACCCAGGTTAGACAATTTGGAATTGTTGAGAATCTCTTTCATTAGTTGGCACTACTGATTTTATTAAATAAATTTAATACATTTTGCTTATTTACAATTTATACTCCACAAATCTTCAACATATTTGAGATGATCAACAGTAAAACTATATCCATTATGGAAATAAAAAGTAATTCTTCCCCTCTTTCCTACTTATCCTTCCCAACAATAAAAAAGTGAAAGTCAACTTTGAATTCAACATTTGTTAAAATTATAGGAAAAACAATAAGCCAAAATAATATTTGATTATTTCCTATCAGAATATTCTGATAACCTTAGGCAAAGGGGAAACTGGATAGGTAGGGAAAAGGTTTTGTTTAGGATTAAGAAAATGTGCCAGTTAGTAGGTTTTTGTCTCCCCTTCTAACTGTGTTATGTGATGCTGGAGTGGGGACTTTGCAAACCTCTTTGCCAACTGGCTCCCTATTAAGCTCTGCCAATTATGGGTGTGTGTGTGTGTGTTGAGAGAGAGAGAGAGAGGTTTTAAGTACATCTAACATCTTTTCCTTGTTTTTCCAGTTCTAAGGGAGGCAGCTGCTACCTCATTTTTCTCTTTTTTTGCCTTTTCAGTCACCAAATTAACTTTACACCTAATTGATAATTACTTACACTCTATTTTCTGTTAAATAAATAGTCTGACTTAGTCTCATGACTAGATCTTAATGGATACAATGATGGACACCAGGTCATATCTCATGTCTCCTAATATGTTTACTTACATGGAGCAGCATGCCTCCTAAGATAGTCACACACTCCTCCTGAGCTCTTAATTCAAGTCTTCCCATGAGATCAAGCTTTGTTAAATATAATGTTTCTTTTAACAAAGAAGCATGTAAAGCATTGTTTTATTCCATTTTTAATTTTTGGTAAAATTCTTATCATTCAGATTGTCATTTGCTTCCTTTGGATGTGTAAATGGACTATGTTAGTCAGACCCATGACTGCATGAATTACACATGAGTAGAAAAGCTCCATTAGCTCCTCCCAAGGGCTAATTTTTCTATTTGAAAATGGTAAATAAAGTGAGGATGGTGGTCCTAGAAGGTTAAAAACTAAACCCAGTTAGAAGTCTGGTTTATTTAATGCTATCAGAATATTTAAAAAAAAATTAAAGTTGGTAGAAAGACTGCTAGTTCTATACAGAAAGATATTATATTGAAAGTCAGCAATTATTTTCTGCACAAAGTTTAATTTTCAACTTTCTGACAATCCACCATTGCCTTCTCAACATCACCGTTGTCATGGGAAAGTAAAGTTCACTTTTTCTTCCACAGATTAGTCCATTCATAATGCACAATAACCAAGGCTCAGGGGTTTTCAGGACTATAAGGAAACATATGGCCAAGACAGTTAAAAAAAAACAGACAATATAAAAACCAAGATCACGAAGCAGGAAGGACCTGAATTTTGAGTTTAATAAGAAAGTAGGAGCCAAATTTACTTAGGATTACCTTAACAGTGAAGCACAGAAGACAGAGGAATAGCATATTTAAAGTACAGGAAGAAAAAACTATCAACCAAGAAATTTAAACGCAGCAAACTTTGAGAGAACTTAGATCCGCCTAACAAGAAATACTAAATAAAGTCCTTCAGACTAATAAGAAATGACTCAGGATGGTAACTTGAATCCACAGGAAGAAATAAAGAGCACCAGAAATGATAAATATGTGAATAACTATAAACAGTATAAATATTCTTATTTTTCTTATAATTACTCTAAGAGATAAAAGATTGTATAAAACAATAATTATATTGTTGGGTTTACTATATAAATGCATAATATATAGCACAAAAAAGAGGGAGGCTACCTTAGAGTAAAGCTGCTATTTTACCAGAATTAGGTCTGTTTTAACCTGATGTACATTGTGATAAATTTTGATGTAAAAATAATACCTAGCATAATCACTAACAAAATAACTAAAAAAATATACTTAAAAATTTGGCAGAGGAATTAAAATAATATAGTTTGACACAAAAGAAGGCTGTAGAGAAGGAACAGATAAACACAAAATGTGACTCATACAACTTAATAGAAAGAAAATTAAACCATCTGATTTAAAAATGGGCAGAGAATCTGAATTTAAATTTTTCCAAAGACATACAAATGGCCAACATGTACATGAAAAGATGCTCAACATCACTAATCAGGGAAATTCAAATTGAAACCCACAATGAGATAGTACCTCATACCTGTTAGAATGGCTATCATCAGAATGACAAGAAACAACAAGTGTTGGTGAAAAAAAAGGGAATACTCGTGCACTGTTGGTGTGACATATATTGGTGCAGCCTTATGGAAAACAGTCAGGAAGATTCTCAAAATGTTAAAAATAGAACTACCATATATGATCCAGCAATTTCACTTCTGGATATTTATCTAAAGGAAACAAAAACACTAACTTAAAAAGATACACGCAGCACTATGTTCACTGCAGTATTACTTACAATAGCCAAGATACGGAAGCAACCTACATATCCATCACAGATGAATGAACACAGGCGATGTGCTACACACACACATGGAATATTATTTGACCATAAAAAGAAGGAAATCTTGCTATTCATAACAACCAGGATGAACCTTAAGAGCCTTTTACTAAGTGCAGGAGGTCAAAGACAACTACTATATGGTTTTACTTACATGTGGAACACTAGAAACAAAACCAAACACGAAGCTCATAGCTAGAGAGAATAGGTTGATGTTGCCAGAGGTGGGATTAGAGGTAGACAAAATAGGCGAAGGGGGTCAAAAGATAAAAACTTCCAGTTATAAAATAAATAAGTCATGCTGATGTAGTGTACAACAAGGTGACTAGAATTAATAATACTCTTGCATATCTCAAAGTTGCTAAGAGAGTAGATCTTTAAATTTCTCATTACACATACACAAAAAATTTGTAACAATGGTGACAAATGTTAACTATTAACTTACTGTGATCATTTTGCAATATAATTATCAAATCATTGCACTGTACACCTGAAATTAATAAAGTGTTAAGTCAATTACATCTCAACTTTCTAACAATATAAGACATCTAGAAGATAATAGCAAAATGCAGACATTTTCAGTGAAATAAATACTTGCATTAATGTGATTATACTCTAATTGAAAGGTGGATATGGTCAGACTGGATTAAAAAAGCAATTATCCAATTATATGCTGTCTATGGAGACACAATACAGAGTCCAAGGCACAACTGGTCAAAAATAAAAGGATATTAATATACTTGGAGTGGCTACATTAAGATTAATGGACTTTAAGTCAAGAAATATTACTAAAGACAGAGGGACATTTCATAATGATGAATCAAATATCATGAAAATAAATCAGTTTTAGTCTACACTTAGCGAACAAAGGATAGACAATTAAATAACTATAACTAGAGATTTTAATGCCCCACTTTCAATATTGGATAGAACCAGACATAAAATCAAAATGGACATAGATAAATTGAACACAATTCATTTAATCTAATGTGTAGATTGTGGTAAGTTAAGATGCATATAGCCACCCACATTCTATCCAACAGAGAATATATTGGGTTAGCCAAAAAGTTCATTTGAGTTTCTCCATACAACAAACCCACACAAAACTCAAAAAACCATATAGCTAATATAATTCTTTCTGGTGAAAACTAGTGCTTTCTCCCTGATTCAGGAAGTTAAGGATATCTATACTCTCATTACTTCTACTTCAGTGTTGTACTGGTGGTTTAGCCAACTTAATAATAAGAGAAATCAAGGTAATGTAGATTAGAAAGAAAGATATAAAACTTTAATATTTGAACATGGCATGACGTTATGTGCACAAAACCCTATAGAATCAAAAAAACTACTTAAACTAATAAATCAGTTTAGCAAGTTTTCAGGATATAAAATACACAAAATTACATTATATATCTATGAAAACAATGAACAATCTGAAAATGAAATTAACAATTTCATTCACAATAGCTTCAAAAAGAATAAAATAGTTATGAACAAACAGCAGAAGAGACACACACTTTATCTCATGAACTTTGCTGAAAGTAAAGCCCTAACTGAAAGGAGAGATATAACACATTCATGGATTGGAAGACTCAATATTGTTAGGATGGCAATTCTCCCCAAATTGATCTATAGAAGCAAGGTCAGCCTTATCAAAAACTCAGCAAGTTTTTTGGTAGAAATGGGTGAGTCAATACTGAACTTTATATGGAAATACAAAGAACCCAGAACAGTCAAAATTTTTAAAGAACAAAAGTTAGAGACCTTACACTTTTTTTTTCAAAACTCCCAACTAAAGCTATAATCAAGACATTGCAGTGTTGACTTAAGAATAGACATGTAGATAAAAGTAACAGGAGAGTCTAGAAATAAACCTTTATACTTATGGTCAATCAGTTTTCAACAGAATGCCAAGGAATTCAATAGGAAGAAGAAAGTCTTTTCAGAAAATGGTACTAAAATAACTGAATATCCATATGAAAATAAAAACCTCAGATCTTAACATTATAACATTCAGAAAAATAAACTCAAAATGGATCACAGATCTAGATATATGAGCTAAAAACATGAAACTTCTAGAAGAAAACAGGAGAAAATCTTCGTGATACTGGGCTAGATTTCTTAGGAATCCTTTTTGTTCCAAAATCATGATCAATAAAAAAGAAAATTAATAAATTGGAAAGACCTCATAAAATTAAAAACTTTTGCTCCTCAAAAAGCACCATTAATAAAAAGTCACAAACTAGTAGAATACATTTTCAAGTTATATGCCTGATATCCATAATAGATTAAAAAAAAAAAAAACACTTAAAACTCCATCATAAGAATTCAAGTAACCCAATTTAAAAATGAGCAACAGATTTGAAAAGCATTTCACTAAGAAAAATATATGAATGGCTAATAAGCCCATGAAAGGGTGCTTGATATCATTAATCATTAGTAGTGTAAGTTGTTCAGTCGTATCCAACTCTTTGCGACCCCACGGACTGTAGCCCGCCAGTCTCCTCTGTCCATGGGATTTTCCAGGCAAGAATACTGGAGTGGATTGCCATTCCTTTCTCCAGAGGATCTTCTTGACCCAGGGATCGAACCTTGGTCTCCTGCACTGCAGGAGAACTCTTTACCATTTGAGCTACAGGGAAGACCTCACTAATCATTAGAGAAATGCAAATTAAAATCATAGCGAAATACCATTTCAAACTCATCAGAATGGTGTAATGTAAAAGACTGTCAATATGAAATGTTAGCAAGTATGAGAAGAATCTGGAACCCTCATACATTGCTGGTAGGAATGTAAAATGGTAAACATTTTGGCAGTCACTTCAAAAGTTAAATATTAGCTTACTATGATTATAGTTAACTTACAACTCTCTGGGGCTTTCCTGGTGGCTCAGTCAGTAAAGAATCTGCCTGCAATGCAGGAAACTTGGGTTTAATCCCTGGATCAGGAAGATCCCCTGGAGAAGGGAATGGCGACCCACTCCAATATTTTTGCCTGCAAAATCCCATGGACAGAGGAGGTGGGCAGGCTACAGTCTATGACATTGCAAGAGTTGGACACAATTTAGTGACTAATCCACCACCACCACCACCACCACCACAACTATCTAGCAATTTCACACTTTGACAACTACCCAAGAAAATGAAAATGTATGTCCATATAAAGACTTGTACATGAATATTCACAGCAGCATTAGTCATCATAGCCAAGGACTGGAAATAACCCAAATGTCCACTGGCAAGTGGAGGGATAAACAAAGACACAGAATATTTTCAACATGACAAGGATTACTAGGTTGCCCTTCTTTAATAACACTCAATTCCCTTCCTCACTGTACCTCCCACTCTACTCCCTGTCCTGCCCATGATCCTTGACAACTACTAAGTTCTCCTCAATTTGTATAATTCTGTCATTTCAAGAATGTTATATAATGAAATCATACAGATGGTAGCTAACCTTTTTGGATTGACTCTTTTCACTCATCACAATACCCTGGAGATTCATTCCAATTGTTGCATGTATCAATAATCCATTTCTTTCTTATTACTGAATAGTAGTCAAGGATATGAATTCCAGTTTCTTTAGCCATTCACCCATTGAGGAAAGTTTGATCTGTTTTTAGTTGTTGGCTATTTCAAATAAAGCTGTCATAGACATTCATTTACATGTTTTTACATGAGGACAAGTCTTTATTTTTTCTGGGATGAACACCCAAGAGTATAACAGCTGGGTGTTATAGCAGTTGCATGTTTAGTTTAAGAAACTGCCCAATTGTTTTCCAGAGTATCTAGGAACTATCTGTTTCAAAGTTCTAGGCTGAGAACGAGAGCAGATCAAACCTACTGAATGGGTTTGGCGAGGCCAGGCTATGGAGAAGATAAATGAGTTAAAGCCAAAGGTGATGAGGCCCTGAGTGCTGGCAACAAGGATGATGCGCCACAGTGCTGCCCTCAAACAGTGAGTTAGGTCCCCAGACCGTGTGCTCTCCAACAATCGCTCTGTGTCCTTCACCAAGAAAGGTGATCATCAAAAGGCTACAAGGATGGTGACAAAACTGTTGACTTAAAACCTGACTGGGGCAAGGGCTCTATTCCCCAAAAGCCATAGCTCTTGAGTTTTTAAACTCATTCAAAAATCACCACTCAAACCTATGACAAGAGTTTAAACATGAAGCAAGTAATCCTCAATCCTCAGCTCAAAGATGGTTTACAGAATATGGAGCCCTGGTCAGCAGAGAGGAAATTCAAGAATCCTTTCATCGTGTCTGATCTATACCAGATGTTGGATAGTGATTCCAGGACAAGGACACTGCTCATGGATCCTACCTACCAGGAACTGATAGGGCAACACACAACAGGCCATCTGACCCGGGCTAAAACTGCAAGATCCGTAGGTCATGACTACCCTCAGTATCTCCTCCAAGGTGATCTGGGCAGTATGGATGAGGAGAAAGAAGCTGAGACACCTCCACCACCACCATCTTCTTCCAAAAAGGAGACCAAGCCAGAGCCAATGGAAGAAAATCTTCCAGAGAATAAGAAGCAGGCACTGGAGGAAAAAGAGTTGGGGAAGGATGCCTGTAAGAGAAAGAAAAAAAAAAACCAACTTTGACTCAGCCTTAAATAGTACGACAGAGCCAACATCAAGACCCCACCAACATGACTCACATGACCAATCAAGGAGCCAGGTACTTCACAAAGGATGACCAGAGTGAAAGTCAGGAGATTTGTGAGAAGGCCTTTGAAGAGCAGCTAAACAAGTGAGAAAAGTATCACCAACAGATCGCCAAACCTTACACTCAAATTGGAAGAGCCTACTCCAAGGAAGGAAAGTACACAGATGCCATCCATTTCTACAAGTCTCTGGCAGAGCACCAAACCCTGGACTGCATAAACCCAGAACAAAGGTAATTAATATATGCAGAAAGGGGACTATCCCCAGGCCAGAAACCATCAAATAGGAATCTGAGAGACACCAAATTGTACAGCAAGTGAGCTGCCTGCTCCATCGAACTCCTGGAGTTTCAGCTGCACACAAGGACTGTGAGAAATATATCCAGTTAGAAATGACTCTCACCAAGGGTTATCCATGGAAAGCAGCTGCCCTAAGAATCAACAAAGGACTATACAAAAGCCATGGATGTCCACTATAAGGCACTAGACCTGGACTCCAACTGTAAGCAGGTAGCTGACAGTCACCATGGCTACACGGTGTTACAGAACCACCAACACAACAGCCTTGAAGACGTGAAGAGATAGGCCATGGCCAAGGTGCAGTAGATGAGTGACCTGGCCATGTGGCTTAACTTGGAACAGATGCTGAAGAACCCTGGCACTCAGCAGACACTTAAAGAATCCTGCAATAATGTGGAAGCTCCAGAAAGCTGATGGAGGTGGGTCTCATTGCAATCGGGTGATGACTCACTCATCTCCTTCCCTTCACCCTCACATAGAAAAAGGAGCCAGAACTGTGGCAAGCAGCATGGAGCAGAAGGGACAGAAGGGACAGACAGGGAAAGGAGAACAACTTATCTCTCTATGTTTATAGAGACCAATGTGGAAGACAGAGATTTGTACTCCAGTTATTCATGTAGCCTCTCGGCCCTTCTTGCACTAACACTGTCTCTCTTGCTGCCCCCAGATTTCATGTCTCCCACCTGTGCTCCTCAGTCACTGTCCAAGCTGCTCTGCCACAGTTGGTGATTGGTGGGGTTGGGGGGTGGCGGTGGGCAGGGAGTGAAAGCGTTAGCCGCTCAGTTGTGTCCTTGACTCTTTGCGACCCCATGGACTATAGCCCACCAGGCTCCTCTGTCCAAGGAGTTCTTCAGGCAAGAATACTGGAGTGGGTAGCCATTCCCTTCTCCAAGGGATCTTTCCAACCCAGGGATCAAACCTGGGTCTCCTGCATTGCAGGCAGATTCTTTTACCATCAAAGCCACCCACCAGGCAAAGGGGGAGGCTGTTCTTTCCAACCTCAGGTCCCAACTGTCTTCACACTATAAACTCTATGACCCCTTTACCAACAGAACCAGCCAGTCAGGCCTGGTTACACATTTTTTTAAAAAAAGCAGGAAAGAAAAAGTCGTTCTGTTTATTGTTAATACCAGACAAGAGAAAGACAAAATATATCTTTGTTCAAGCTTAGGTCTTTTACAGGAAATAGGAAACCAGAAGTCTATTCAGATCTTATCATAGCTTAATTAATGAAAGAAGGTGCATTATGATCAAGGTTGTCTTTGGGGAAAAAAAAAAAGCAACTGATTAACAAAAGCAACTTAAAACTTCACAACTGTTTTTAATGTTGACCTAGGAGCTCCATGTTAGTAGAGCTTTCATGGTCTACTGATGTAATTTTTGGCAACGAGCAGACTCTGAATGTTTTACTCAACATTTTGGGATTAAAACACAGGAAACATTCTTACCATGTTCCCAAATGTATAACCTATTTATTTTGATTTATTTTCATAAAAGAACAAGCTCTCAGAATTATAGACACATGTTCTCATCCCCAAAACAGAATAAACCACGTCTTTGAGGCTGAAAAAGAAAACTTTCAGAAGATTTTTGAATAATTTAAAAGATTCTAAGCCTTGAGACATAATATTCTGATCATGAAATCATTACTGCACAGCAAGTAATGATTCTCTTGAAATCTGAAGTCAACAGGAGATCTGTGCAAGAGTCAATCACGTTCTACAGTATAGGACCACTCTCAAACTTAAAGCTTTTCAGTTTATGAAATATTTATGCACTCTAAACTGGATTGAAAAATCTTCACGGGCATCTACCCGTGGGCAAACTATTCAGTGTTTTCTGCCTTTTCCACATACCAGCTGCCTAGAGTCCTACCCTCCCCAGTCAAGTATTTTATACTACTCTCTGCTGCTGCTGCTGCTGCTGCTAAGTCGCTTCAGTCGTGTCCGACTCTGTGCAACCCCATAGATGGCAGCCCACCAGGCTCCGCCATCCCTGGGATTCTCCTAAACAACTGTATTCCACCACATCTGAATATCTGAATGCAGATCATAGTTTCCAAAATACCTGGTGCAGGAAGGTCCCTATAAGTCCTATTTATAATCACTATGCAGTCTACAGTTCCTTTCATAAATACAAAAGTCACTTCTCATCCTTCATGACATTTCCCTTCTCATTCTATCCAGGCTGGGGCTGCTACAATGTATGTCGTGTTCCTATCGGTTATGCACTATCAACACTCATTTTCCCCTGCAGCATTTTGTATTTATTCACTATTCTTATCTGGAAAATAAAAATTTTATTTAAATTAGTTTTTATAATTACTCTAGTACAATTCCTTCCTTTCCCATAATAACCTCTTATTAGTGTTGTAATACTGGCTTATAGAAGCCTTTCCTTACATTGAATAAATATAACACATATTCAATGAGTGCCTACTATCCCACTGTGATTGTCACTGGAAATTCTGTGGTGGAAAAGATGGATAAAGTTCCTACCTTAATGGAGCTACAGCCTAATGGTAAAGATAGACATTAAACAGATCATCACATAAGTAATTACAATGCTGGCAAGCATATGAAAAAAAAGTGCTACAAATGTACATATAAAGGGACAAGTAGTCGGCAGGAATTGTAGACTAGCAAAAAATGATGCTTAACCTGAAATCTGATAATAATTTGAAGTTAACAGAGACAAAGGGAAGAAGTGTGTCACTAGAGTGCAAAGGATTTTGGCATAATTAGGAACTCATAGAATGTCACTGTGTCTGGAACTTAGAGCATAAAGGGGAGAAAGCTACAGAGGAAGCTGGGGCCAGGTCATGCTGAGTCTGGTAGGCTCTGAATTTTATTCAAATTGTATTTGAAATATTTTTAAGTAAGGGACTGCTATGATCAGCCTGCACTTTTAAAGGACCACTCTTGGAAAATAAAGTAACCATTTGGCTTAGTGATGGGGAGAACAAAAGTGGATGGAGGAGGACTATTAGGAATCTTTTATAGGTGCCTAGAAGAGAAATGATGGCTTTCTTGGATAATTGCGTTGGCACTGAAGAGGAAAAACACCTTAAATGTAGAACTAATGAGATGTGATTTTTAGCCAGTGCAACTGAATGACTTAGACATGTTTAAAGTATATGATTTCTGTCTAGAAAGTTTTTTCTTATTTTTTTAATTTACTTTTTTAATTGAAGGATAATCGCTTTACAGAATTTTGTGTTTTTCTGTCATACGTCAATAAGAATCAGCCATAGGTACACCCATATCCCCTCTGTTTGGGAGATTTTTGAGTAGGGGCTAGAATAAAAGTTCTAGGATGATAGATTCTTTTTTGCTTTTTTGTTCACTGCTGCAACCCATGCCTCCAGAGATATTCATGTTGGAGGTGTTGAACAGGCAGTGAGATCCAATTGCAGTTCAGAAGAGAGATTTGGGTTGGTATTAAAAATGTGACAATCAGCAGGATGTAGCATGGATCCTATCAGAAGCCAGGACAACGTGGAGCTCCTCTAGAGGAAGGCTGAAGGGTGGGAAAGTCAAAATGAAGGACTGTGCCCAGCTCACTTGCCAAAGCATTTAATCTTTCTCATCATATTCTCTGTGAGGCCCAGTCCCCTAGTATCTCCCATTACTGTCTTCAGTTTGGACCAGTCCCACAGGAACACTAAGCCCTTCATCTCCCTCTCTTCACTCCTCCTTTCAAGAGCAGTGGATGGAAGGAAATGTAGGAAAATGGGTTATAGTATAAAATGGAACATGATGCCGAATTATTGATGGAAGATACAGATTTAATGCTTGACCCTTTCCAGCTATCAGCTGGGCCCAAGTCAGACTGGTAGGGTACATTTTTTAGCCAAGAAGTCATTTCTATGCTCTTTATAACTCAGCATACATTTCATACTTAATTTGTCCTTAATAAAATAATAGTTAATAAAATGAGATCTTTTCATAGTATGACAGTTGCTAAAGCGGCAAATTTTATAAATACCAAACTGGTTAGAACCAGTTTCATTTTTAGAATTACTCGACTTATAAAACAATTAATTCAAAAGTGTAATTTGTTTATTCTATCTTCTGTGCTTAACAGAATGTAAATTGCACTAGGTAACCAGCGCAAATTGTCACCAAAATGGAGAAGCCAGAAGTCACTGAGAGTTATGTTAAAAAACAAAAACAACACCCAAACACTCTGCTCTGTGTCCAGAATAATTAAACATTACTTCTTTCATAAGCAAGTTGAAATGACTTCTTTTCAAAAGAGATTAAATGTACATTCTGCTTAAGATACTTTTCTCAATGCATGACCCTCCAAACATCTCTAGTTAATGAAGTTCATTGAAAAAATAGGGCTATCATCATAACTGATTTTATATCATTAGATGAAAAGAGTTCAAATTTTTAAATCCCTGGTTCAGGAAGATCAAAGCCATGGAGCAGCTAAGCCCCCGTGCACCACAACTATTGAGCCCGTGTGCCACACCTACCGAAGCCTGTACACACCTAAAGCCCGTGCTCCACAGTAAGAGAATCCACGCAATGAGAGGCCTGTGCACTGCAATGAAGAGTCCACATTCCCCACAACTAGAGAAAGCACTGGAGACCCACCACAGCCAAAATTAAAAAACAAATAAGTAAAAAATTAAAAAAAAAAAACTGTTAGTCTAATGAAAGTGTGGTTAGTCCAGTGACGCGCAAACAGGTCATTCTATAAAATGGGAATAATGATGCCTGCCTCAAAAGACTGCTGTGAGAAATAAATTAACATTTGGAAAGTATTCAGAACAGCCTCTGTGATACACAGAAGCCAAATTATTTTTGGCTGCTATTGCTGCTGTGACTACTTACAGATATAGCTCCTGTTTATCTGCATTAAAAAGATCCTCAGGGTGGGGGCTATAGTAATGTTGAAATTACAGTGATTATTATAGCAGGCCCCCTAATCCTTGGGGGTAAATTCTAAGACCCCCAGAAGATATCTGAAACTGCAGACGGTACTGAACTCTCTATATATTTTTTCCTATACACATATATCTATGATAAAGTTTAACTTATAAATCAGGCACAGTAAGACATTAATAATAATAGCTAATAGAATAATTACTACACTGTAATAATGGTTAATAGAACAATTATTATACACTGTAATAAAAGTTACATGAATGTGATCACTCTTTCTTTCAAAACATCTTGTACACATTTAATACCTGTTCCATCTTAACAAAGCATGTAACATGCATTATGACTGTAATATGTGGTTTGAGGTACACCAACAAACTAGCATGAATTCCTTTTTCCTTTTTCACAAAATCACAGATAAAAGGTCTTTGAAACCTTGGTATACAATTTTTTTTCTTTAGTTGAAGACTTGTATCTTTTCAATTAAAGGAAGAACTTTTTGGCTTCTCTTTGGCACATTCAAGTTGCCAGCATCACTACTCTTGGACATTGGGGCCATTATTAAGTAAAATAAAGGTTACTTGAACACAAGCACTGAAATACCGTGACTCAATCTGATAACCAAGATTGTGCTAAATGACTACTGGGCAGGATATGCTAGACAAAAGGGTGATTCACGTCCCATGTGGGATGGGGCAGGTTGATGAGAGAGAATTGCATGCATCTTAAAATTTATGAATTGTTTATTTCTGGAATTTCCCATGTAATATTTTTTCACTGATCTCACACGCTATAGCACTCATCTCACAAATTAGCAAAGTAATGCTCAAAATTCTCCAAGCCAGGCTTCAACAGTATGTGAAACTTGAACTTTCAGATGTTCAAGCTGCATTTAGAAAAAGCAGAGGAACCAGAGATCAAAATGCTAACATCCTCTGGATCATCGAAAAGCAAGAGAGTTCCAGAAAAACATCTATTTCTGCTTTATTGACTGTTCCAAAACCTTTGAAAACTGTGTGGATCACAAAAAACTATGGAAAAGAGATGGGAATATCAGACCACCTGACATTCCTTCTGAGAAATCTTTATGCAGGTTAAGAAGCAATAGTCAGAACCAGACATGCAACAACAGACTGGTTCCAAATTGGGAAAGGAGTATGTCAAGGCTATATATTGTCACCCTGATTATTTAACTTATATGCAGAGTACATCATGCAAAATGCCAGGCTGGATAAAGCACAAGCTGGAATCAAGATTGCCAGGAGAAATATCAATAACCTCAGATACGCTGATGACACCACCTTATGGCAGAAAGTGAAGAGGAACTAAAGAGCCTCTTGGTGAAAATCAAAGAGGAGAGTAAAAAAGTTGGCTTAAAGCTCAACATTCAGAAAACGAAGATCATGGCATCTGGTCCCACCACTTCATGGCAAATAGATGGGGAAACAATGGAAATAGTGAGAGACTTGATTTTGGGGGGCTCCAAAATCACCGCAGATGTTGACTGCAGCCATGAAATTAAAAGACGCTTGCTCCTTGGAAGGAAAGTATGACCAACCTAGACAGCATATTAAAAAGCAGAGACATTCCTTTTGCCTACAAAGGTCTGTCTAGTCAAAGCTATGGTTTTTCCAGTAGTCATGTATGGATGTGAGAGTTGGACTAAAAAGAAAGCTGAGCACTAAAGAATTGATGCTTTTGAACTGTGGTGTTGGAGAAGACTCTTGACAGTCCCTTGGACTGCAAGGAGATCCAACCAGTCCATTCTGAAGGAAATCAGTCCTGAATATCCATTGGAAAGACTGATGCTGAAACTTCAATACTTTGGCCACCTGATGTGAAGAACTGACTGACTGGAGAAGACCCTGATGCTGGGAAAGATTGAAGGTGGGAAGAGAAGGGATTGACAGAGGATGAGATGGTTGGATGGCATCACCAACTGAATGAACATGAATTTGAGCAAGCTCTGGGACTTGGTGATGGACAGGGAAGCCTGGCATGCTGCAGTCCGTGGCGTCTGCATGACTGAGTGACTGAACTGAACTGAATACTTTTGGACCATGATTGACCATGGGTAACTGAAATCATACAAAGCAAAACTGTGGCTAAACAAGGACTACTGTACTTTCAAAAATAGGTTACATTGGTTCCTAAGCAGGAATTCTATATATAAATAAAATAATTTTTAAGACACTAGAAGAGCCACCATTCAAAAAACTTCTTTAAAAAAACTTCTTTAAGCACGTAATTGCTTTTTGGGGAAGATCACTAAGAAAGTAAATTTTCCTTCCACTACCACATTCCCCTAGCAGCCGTGCCAGTTTGCCTGAGACAGCCTAACTGAGAACTATTTCCAGGAACCAGTGCTGGAAGGGAGTTCGTTGCAAGAGCTGACAAGGCCGATGACCTTGGCTAATACACATCTCAATTCTGAAAATCGTTGATTTACTTTTTCCATTATCAGTCATTCTTACTTTTCCTAACAGTCAGATGCTAGTTCCCTGTCTCCTGTTCTACACTTTGTAATTCCCTACACCTACTCAGAGTCTGTCCTGACCCTCAGTTTGTCTTGGCTCTTCTCAATGCTTCCTGGAATATCAGAACAGGCCGATCATTGGATTCACCTCTGCATGGTTCTGACTCCCTCTCTCAAATCTACAGTCTTTACGGAGGCCCTGTGGCAGTTTCTCTGGTCCTGCCTTCCTGTAGGCCTGTTTGGGACTGTCTGCACCTTAGTATTGGGTTGACCAAAAAGTTCCATCAAGTTTTTTTCATGTTTGCAAAGTTCAAATGAACTTTTTGGCTGACTCAATATAAAAGATGATTGAGGAAATTGCTGCATACCTATAGGCTCCTTTATCTTTGAAGAGTTGTGAGTTCTCCTGAACTCTTTTCTTGCTTTCTGTTCTGTATCCTCCTCCCCCGAATGAACATTTTATAAGAAATAGAAGGAAGGATAAGCATGCTAGTGGGTAGATGGGTACCAATCATTGTGACCCATTTCAAAACTCTTTTCTCTCCTTCCTCCTACCCTATAACACAATCTGCAGCAAAAAAAGCTGGGTTACTTTCCTTCTGAGTTCCCATGATGAAGTTGGGAGGGGATCTGTCCAGAGTTGACTGACCAAGCTTTTTCATTTTGGCTCTTCAGAAGGAATCAAGAAGAAAATCCAGCTGATGTGGCGAAATCCCCCAACATGCCCACCAGTGGAAACACCGAGAAGCACAGCTCTTCCTGGCTTACTGCAAATACAGACCAGGACAAGTTAGAGCCACAGACCACTTCCCATACGAGCTCTACTCACTCCAAGGAGATGATCCAAACTTAAGGGTTATTGGTGCTTCTGAATTCACACAGACTGTTGAGCCACGTCTCAAGAAGCAAGTGGAGGGCTTTCTTGCTCTTCCATTGCCTGTGAGCCTGCAGCAGGTAAAACCCACTCCACTAGAGAGGACCTACCACTAATTTTCTAAAGTGAACCAACCCCTGGAACAACATTCAGAAATAAATAGGAATGAATCACTGACACACACATGAATGTGTGATAATCATGCTGATAATCATGCTGATAATCATGCTGAGTGGAAGCCAGGAAACTTAAGAGCACTCACTGTGTTTCTACTTACATCAAGTTCCACACAATGTAAACTAAGCTACAGTGACAGGAAATACATCAGTGGTTACACAAGGACTACTTGAGGTTACTTGAGGGAGGGAACCCACAAGCAGGAAGGGAGAAAAGGATAACAACATGGCAGAAGGAAACTTTCGTGGGTGATGGCTATCTTCATTATCCTGACTTTGGTACTGATTTCATGAGTGTATACACATGTCAAAACTTACTAAATTGTAAACTTAAAATATGTACTACTTATTGCAGGTTAATTATATCTTGATAAAACTTTAAAAAGTGTGCCTCCACCTCCAACTATTAATATGGTAAATCTATTACTAAATATAAAAAGCTAAATCAACTCTGCATTCATGGAAATAAATCTCATGTGGTTATGACACATGAGTTTCATAATGTAGTATTGCATTCTGTTTGCCAATATTCTTTTTTGCATTCTCCCTCTTTTTATTATATCTTTTATTTCTTTAGGTAGCTATTTTATTGTCAATATTGGAAAGTCCCATTATCTGAATTTCATGTGCTCTTAACTACTGTTTGTTGTGTTTGCAGACTTGCACTCAAACAAACATGAATTTGCTTTCTTGGACTTCCCTTGAGGTCCAGTGGTTAAGAACCTGGCTGCCAATGCAGGGGACATGGGTTATGTCCGAGGACCAGGAAGATCCCACATGCCAAGGAGCAACTAAGCCCAAGTGCCACAACCACTGAAGCCCATATGCTCTGGAGCCCACGAGTGGCAGCTACTGAGCCCACACACTGCTCCAGGACAGGCTGGCTTTTATTTACTTACAGCCTTGATTTCAGCTCACAGTTTTTTCTTTTGCTCTTCAGAATTTACTTCCTTGCAAACTCAGTCATTTTTAAACTATATATTCATTGTTCGGGATCTATGTGCATTTCAGCAGGGTAGCTTTTCAGAATATCTGACCCATAATACTGCCAAAAATGGACCCCCACTATGAGACTCTCTTTTTTTTTTTTTTATTAAATTGGAGCTCTGTGTTACATAGAATTTGGTCAGAAAGCAATCAGTATGTGAGTAGAAGTTTCATTCACCTTTCGTAGGCTATGCCTTTGGACTTTTTAACTTTAGGGTTTTGTGGGTAATCTTTCCACAGTTTTCTAAACTGTCGATTGTGGCCACTGGGGACAGGAGACACAAATAACAAATGCTGAGAGCTGGACTGTGAAGAAGGCTGAGCGCCGAAGAATTGATGCTTTTGAACTGTGGTGTTGGAGAAGACTCTTGAGAGTCCCTTGGACTGCAAGGAGATCCAACCAGTCCATTCTGAAGGAGATCAGCCCTGAGATGTCTTTGGAAGGAATGATGCTAAAGCTGAAACTCCAGTACTTTGGCCACCTCATGCAAAGAGTTGATTCATTGGAAAAGACTCTGATGCTGGGAGGGATTGGGGGCAGGAGGAGAAGGGGACGATAGAGGATGAGATGGCTGGATGGCATCGCTGACTCGATGGACGTGAGTCTGGGTGAACTCCGGGAGTTGGTGATAGACAGGGAAGCCTGGTGTGCTGCGATTCACAGAGTCGCAAAGAGTCGGACACGACTGAGCAACTGATCTGATCTGATCTGATGGTGCTCTATAGCATGTTACCAAGAATGAGAGTTGTGAATTTCTCAGTTCTATGATTCTCTTCTCTTGGCTTAGACAGCCAGAGATCATTAGGCTTTGCATGTTTTATTAATCACACACTCACTGTTTCACAACCAGTGACCGCAATCATTACAGCACAGAAACAAAGAACCATCTCAGAAGACCACGCAGTCTGGCTGGCTTTCTCACAATACAACATAACCTTTTCTTTAGCATCAGTATGAGCTCAAGGAAATGTGGAATATTCCTATGAAGTTGAACCACATGAACCAAGTCAACGTGTCACAATGATTGCAGATCAGGTGTGAGAAGCAACCTAAAGGATTCACACATCAATCAAAGTTTGCATTTCCCACCTGTGGTGGACAACCCACACCAGAAAGAGGGCGAAGACCAGCCCTGGTGCTTGGGATATTGGGCTGTTACTAGGTACCAATATTAAGAGCCATACCTGTCCTAATTTTTTTTTTAGCCATTCTCAGTTTACATTTTATGGGAATCAAGTGGAAATTCCCACATTATTACTTTCTCTGACTGTTGTTTTCAGGCTAGATCTCACCAAAGATGGAAAATTCCCACCTGAAAAAGAAGGGATTAAAACTACAGAGTGGGCATGGCGCTCAGTCAGTCCTGCCTTGGTGCTCAAAGGCCCTGCCATCGCCCAGCCTCTCTGGTTGTTTCTGGCACACTATCTCACTCCTTCCTCACCTCTTCAGCTAGTGGGTCTCAAATTGTTGTCTGCAACAAGATCACAGGAGAACTTCCTAAAAATATTTTGTTTTAAAAAGTCCTGATTTCACTTAAAAACTAGTAAGTGAATCCTGAGCATATATCCAGAGAAAACCAATATTTGAAGATACATGTACACCAATGTTCACTGCAGCACTATTTATAATAGTCAAGACATGAAAGCAACCTAAATGTCCATCAACAGATAAATGGATAAAGAAGATGTGGTGTATATATACAATGAAATATTGTTTAGTCATTAAATCGTGTCCAACTCCTTTGTGACCCCATGGACTGTAGCCTACCAGGCTCCTCTGTCTATGGGATTTCCCAGGCAAGAATACAGGAGTTTGTTGCCATTTCCTTCTCCAGAGGATCTTCCTGGGATCAAACCTATGTCTCCTGCATTTCAGGCACATTCATTACCACTGAGCCACCTGGGAAGCCCAATGAAATATTACTCAGCCATTAAAAAGAACAAAATAATGCCATTTACAACAACATGGATGAAGACAAATATCATATGATACGGCTTATATGTGGAATCTAGAAAAATGATAAAAGTGAACTTATTTATAGAACAGAAAGAGACTTGTAGACATATAAAACTTATGGTTGCTAAAAGGGAAATGTAGGAGGTGGGGTGAGGGAAGAATTAGTAGGTGGGGTTAATATGTGTGCGTGCATGCTCAGTCGTGTCTGACTCTTTTCAAACCCATGGACTGTAGCCTGCCAGACTCGTCTGTCCATGGATTTTTCCAGGCAAAAATACTGGAGTGGGTTGTCATTTCCTTCTCCAAGGGCTCCTCCTGACCAAGGATCAAACTCATACCTCCAGTATCTCCTGCATTGGTAGGCAGATTCCTTACAATTCCCATTGTGTCACCTGGGAAGCCTGGATTAACATATACACACACTACTACATATAGATAACCAACAAGGATGTACTGTATAGCACAGGGAGCTCAGTTAATACTTTGTAATAACTATAAGGGAAAAGAATCTGAAGAAGAATGTGTGTGTGTGTGTGTGTGTGTGTGTGTGTGTGTGTGTGTAGGAGGAGATGGTTAGATAAGCATCACTGACTCAGTGGACATGAGTTTGAGCAAACTCCAGGAGAAAGTGGAGGACAGAGGAACCTGGCGGGCTACAGTCCATGGGGTTGCAGTCAGTCAGACAAGACTAAGTGAGTAACACTTGCACTTTTCACTTTCAGGCACCATCTGAGCAAACTGCCACAACTACTCTAAGGTGGGCTCTTTTATTATCTCTGCTTTATAAGTGAGGAGATTGAGGCCCTAGGTATTCAATAACTTGCCCCAGATTACACAAATAGAAAATGAAATCATGATTCAAACCCTTGATCCTACCACTAGAAGAAAACAAAGCCCAGAGAAATGATGCTATTTGTTGGCTAGTCCTGGAGGCAAAACCAAGACTTCAGTCTTCTGACTGCCCATGCAGGAGTCTGGGATCACCAGGGGTTGTGAACAGACTTAGAAAACATTTGTAGCTGTCAGCTGGACAGAGAGACTTGCTCAGAGGGCTAGGGGTAGGCAGTGTACTCAGACGGCAAAGTCAAGTACCTATGTCTTCACCTGTAGCTGGAACAATAATCTGACTGCACGTAGAATCCTTGCCTTCTGATAAAGTGGATTAAGGCTTCTCCTCACTTCCCATCAATACCAGACCAAAACTACTTCCACATGACCAGAAAGATAGTGAAGAATAAAGTACACACCAAAAAAAGACACAGTTGGGATTGTTCAAGGACATTGTTGCCATGGAAAGATGTATCCCAGGGGTGGATAGTGCAACTGCAGAGGAATAGGAGGATTTTAAGGGGATGATTTTCTGGAATTAAGAGTTCACTAATTTAGACTTACTAAATTGGAATTCATGATAATTCTGGGAAGCACTGAGCTAAAGATGATATATCGGGATATACACATTGTGATATAATAAGATGTATTTATGTTTTTATAGGATACTATTGGGAAAGGAATGCCTAAACTATTTGTGAGAATAAATTCTTCAAACTTCCAAATTGTTTGGAGCAGATGAAATGTTATGAGTAATAAACTTGACAGGGCTCTAAGGAGAGATGTCTTTAGTTCTCTGGGGACTTTGGAGAACCTTCAGATTTCTAGGCTTTCTTTCAGATACTGATTCCTTAGGCTGTCTGCAAGCCTGGGAGTTTCTTAAAGCACCAGTAGGTGTTTCAAATGCAATTGACTCAAGCACAGTTTTAGGGAATCTCTGCTAATTATACAACCATGCACCTTACCCACTTATTATTATCTATTATTATCCATTTACTTATTATTATCTATCATTTATTAACAGATACCTGAAGGACTTCCAGTCCTATAATAATTGAAATCTAGGAAGCCTTTCAAAAATGCCTTGTGAAATTTGCCATTACTAGTTTTTCACAAACTGGACCTTTATCCTTCAACGATGTATCACGACTGCAGTTATACCAGATTAGTAAAATTTCATTTGCAACTGGCAGTCCCACACCCCACAGAAGTTATAATTATGACAATGTACCTGGAACCTGAAGACTCAGCCCCACTCCAGGCTCTCCCAACAGTCCTTAATCAGTAGAATTTAAGAAACAAATGACCGCCACTGTACCTTAGGTCTGGACATCCTAAAAATGGTCCTGGTACCATGTTCCAGCCTGATCTCCAACTCCAGTAACAGCATCTTTGTACCCAAGTCCCAGTATAGGGGTCTTTCCAGATTCTTTTTCAATTTCATCAGTGATTTGTGTGTGTGTGTTCTGACCCCAAGGGCCAAAACCCCACCAATAAGCCAGCAATGGGCCTTTTTTTAGCTTTCTGACTTGACCTCTGACCATGTACTCACATGAGATTTCCCCTGCTGGTCCAGCTGCCTTCATGGATTACCTTCCATTATCCTTTGAGGGAACTTCCTTCATCATCTCCCACCTTCTGCTGGGTCTATTTGCTATGGCCCTTCTCCAACACAGTTCAAGTTCTGATTTTGATTGTGTTTCTTAAAGCCTTGGTGCTCCCCCAAATACAGTGTTTTCTGGAATAATACTGCTGGCATACCTAAGAGACATTAAATTTCTGGTTATAATCACTTAAACAATAAACCTCTGAATCAATTTAAGAAATAAAATCCTCACATTTTTGACTACAACAAAAAAGAAGCAGACTCACAGACAGCAAACTAGTGGTTACCAATGGGGAGAAGGAAGTGGAGAGGGGCAATATAAGAGTAGGGGACTAAGTTTGTATAAATATATAAACTACTATGTATAAAATAGATAAATTATAAGGATGTATTGTAAACACAGAAAATAGAGCCAGTATAATAACTATAAATGGAGTATAACCTTTGAAAATAGTGGATCATATTTCATACCTGTAAAAAATAATATTGTATATAAACTATATTTCAATAAGAAAAACCCTCATATATTTTTAACAGAATTTAAATTTTCTGTTTTTTCAGGATAGTTCTTTGTATTTTCTTCAAGTTCATGAATAATGGATCACATTTCTTGTAAGATGTCACATTACATTTGCAGCATACAAATACACAGTTTCTTAAAATGGCCTCCTGTCAAATACATATGATTTCTATTTGTCTGCTGTTAATGTAATTGACTAAACACTGGATTCTACTGATTATGCTTTCCCTTGTAAGCCACTTACTTTATAGGCATAAGCAGCTGTGTTTATGCTTCTGTGATTTGGGTTTTATTATCAAGTTTTCAGCACTCAATTCAAGAGCAATAGTCAGTCTAAGCACTCAGGCACCAGCTGGCAGTTCTTTACTGATAAAGGCAGTTTTCCATCAACACTTGTGTATGTCATGTAGAAGGAGATACAAAACCACCGCAAGCACAATGATTGTGCATGTGAACAGGAAGAAGAAAACACTGTTACCTTTTCAGGAAAGAACTCATCAACAGTCAAAGACCTGAATTTAACCAAGAATGAAAATACTTCCTCTCCTGACCCTCCCTCAACAAAGAACAATGAAGAGTTTTGCTTTTTAACTCAGGAATGTGGTTATAAGTATTCAGAAAGGAGGAATTAAGAGAGGCAGGCAGCCAGAGGGGGGAGGGAGAAAGACTGACATAAAGTAGCTACCAGGAGGATGAGGCGGAAAAAAAAATCCATGCAGAGAAACTGCAGGAAAAGGAGCCAAGGGAAGGACTGCGGGAACAGACTAACACACAGGAGAAATATTGTGGCAAGAAGTTGCATAGTCCTCCAGTTGGTGTTTGCTTTCCAAGCCTCTGTGACACAGGACTACAGTTAAGTTATTTCGACAATGTCATGAAGAAGAATATTGGATGAAGGACTGGTTTAAAACCTGGTTGACATTTATTTTTGCCTTGTGTATTGTTGATTAGATGGTTCTCCAGGGTTTCAACTTTTTTTTGGAAAATGTTTTTTAATTGCACAAGAAATCTTCTTTTGGTAGAAGAAAAAAAAAATGATGACTAAAATCTAAGTTCAAGCTCTATCCCCGGTCCTTCCCACCCCAACCATTTTATAGATTTTGGTGAAAATTCTTTCATACCTTATATTTTACCTACATGTATGAACTTAATGTATGTGTTTTATTCAGGTTTCCATCAGATAAACAGAACTTTTTAATGTCCATGGGATTAATAGTAATAGTCATGGCCTCTCTTTCATTTTGGATAGTAATAATTTGTGTCTTGTTTCTTTTTTTCTTGGCTATCTGGCTAGAGGTTTATCAGTGTTATCTTTTCAAAGAACCAGCTTTGATTTTGTTAATTTTCTATGTTAAGTTCCTTTTTTCAATTTCATTGATTTATGCTCTAATTTTTTATCATTTATTTTCTTCTTCTTGCTTTAGGTTTATATTACTATTCTTTGTCTAGTTTCTCAAGGTGGAAGCTTAGATTACTGATTATAGATCTTTCTTATCTAATATATGCATTCAAAGCTATGAAATTCCCTTTAAGCACTGCTTTTGCTGCATTTCACAATTTTGACAAGTTGTGTTTTCATTTTTTATTCTGCTAAAAGAACATTTATATTTCTCTAGAGCCTTCTATAACCCACAGTATTTTTCAGAAGTCTGTTGTTTAATCTCCAAATAGTGGGGATTTCCCAGCTTTCTTTCTGTAATTAATTTTTAGTTTAATTTCATTGTGGTCTAAAAACATACTTTGCATGATTTCTATACATTCATATTTGTTGAGTTATGTTTTATCTGTATTAATTACTAGAATGTAGTCTATCTTTGAGAATGTTCCATGTGAGCTTGAGAAGAATGCATATCCTGCTGTTGTTAAATCTGATTGACAGTTGATCGACAGAAATGTTCAGTTTAACTAAAACATCTTTACTGATATTCTGCCCACTAGAACAGTCAATTATTATTGTACCCACAGTATTTAAACTGCTTTAATTCTAAATTTTGAAGTATAATAAAGAGTCAAATGGACATGTGTATGTGTATATTTAACAATAAAGAGCTTGCTACTTCTTACATTCTAGAGTGGTTACCAGCTAAAACTTTCAGCATGGAGCAAGTATAGAAAAACCAGCTGCAAAGTAATATGGAACATCTAACTAGAGTAGATGGTAAAATGTAAGAATATTTATGTAAGCACCTGTTTGGTAAAATTAATACAATGCTAGTCCCTCTGTTTTATAAATAAACTTTCCCTCTGCCTTAACATGAAAGAATTTTAATTCCATATAAACAGGGAAGCCTCTTTATAATAATACAATATGAAAATAATCTCATAATTTTAGTAACTGTGATCTTTACAACCTTGGTATAAATGCTTTCCTAGAAAATCATTTTCTAAAATATTTGTTTAAGTCATTTAAATATCCAGCACTCATGGGTAAGATGATACTTATCACCTAGTGTAAATAGCTGGATTTTTCCTGTAAACTCTAATTTCCTCTCAAAAATAAATTTGCATCTTTCGTTGGATCAAGATGGCAAACTTCCCTATGCCTTCCAACCTCCAGGAAAGAGGAAAAAAAATGTATTTCTGAAAAGAATAAATTATTAACAGCACTAGACAATAATAAAGGGATCAAAAATTCTGAGGAATACTTGAAAAACAAAAAGTAGACAAGATCAGATCTCTGGGGAAAATCAGAAACAAGAGCCCAAAACAAGACTCAAAGAGAAGGCTGCTATTGCAAGGGATTACTTTCAAGGAAGCTGCAAGTTCAAAGGACCTAGGAAGTAAAAGGAGGTCACTGGGCACATTTTAGGGTGGCCAAGTGGTAAGCTCGAGTTGGAACCCTGCCCCCTCCCTCACTTGCACTTGCTGAGTAGAGTGTGTCTTCTGGCTATGAGACTCTATTTTGAGCTTTTTGCTTTGTGTTTTTATTTTATTTTTTGGATGGAGGCTTGCATGGGAACTAGCTGATGAGTGATAGCTTGCTACAGGCTAAAATGGGAACTATCCCCTCTGGTCTCAGCAAGGCAGGGCAGTGCCCCAGTTTTACTGTTTTACTACTAGCTTTATGGCTTACCATCCCTCTGGGAAATAGACACCCAGAAGATAAACTATGGCACACCCTTTATAAAGCATTAGGTCTTGCCTTTCTCCTACAATTTACGGAAGCTGGCTAACAGAACATCAGACTAAAAGATGCAAGGACGGAGCACTTCTTCACATTTCTCATGATTCTATGTGAAGTTGCTTTGGCTAAACTAATATGTCTGGCCTCCTCAATGCCAAATCACCCACACACTTTTCCCATGACTTAAGTCTGTTGATGTCACATCTGTCCAAGAATTCAGTTCAGTTTAGTTCAGCTGCTCAGACGTGTCCAATTCTTTGCAACCCCATGGACTGCACCACGCCAGGCTTCCCTGTCCATCGCCAACTCCCGGAGTTTACTCAAACTCATGTCCATTGAGATGGTGATGCCATCCAACTATCTCATCCTCTATCATCCCCTTCTCCTCCCACTTTCAATCTTTCCCAGCATCAGGGTCTTTTCTAATGAGTCAGCTCTTTGCATCAGGTGGCCAAAGTATTGGAATTTCAGCTTCAACATCAGTCCTTCCAATGAACATTCAGGATTGATTTCCTTTAGGATGGACTCACTGGATCTCTTTGTTGTCCAAGGGACTCTCAAGAGTCTTCTCCAACACCACAGTTCATAAGCATCAATTTGTTTCTTGTTAATACTATCCCTACGAAGCTTTTAAAACAGCACCAAAGGAGATCAATATCAGCATAAACTGAAGACAGTGCAGCAAAAAGATGTTAAGAATAGTGCTGCTTTAAATAATAGAGAGTTAACAATAGTTGGTTTTTGTCTCCTTTTAAACAAGCTTGCTCAGAGGACATACCGATCTAGACTGTCCCCAGTCTATAACTGAATCCCAAGGGGCCTATCAGCTCTATTACCTTCTCTATATACATGAAGGACAGTGTTATGTTTCTCTACAGAAGAAAACTAATCCGAGTGAGGCATTTCACTAGGTTTAGGATTCACCAGTCAAGAAAATGCTTAAACATCCCTGGGGGCACAGGGCTTCACTAGAGCCTTGTGTGACCTTCTACTCTCATCTAGGATACTTGGCAACCACCAAAGTGAATTAGTCATGCATGTCAGACAATTGATAGCATACCCAGTGCTATCATACCTTAAAGATCCTACTGCAATCTTATCAATCTCAAGTAGAATGAGTCCACTGATCAGAGGACAAAGTCTATTTAAGGCAAACAACAGAAGATACCAGACCAAGATTCATTTCTTTTCAGTTTAATTAATCCTAATTCTTGCCCTTGCCATTTGGCAAATTCCTTTTTCTGATTCAAGAGCCCCTATTAAGATAATCACATAATCTCCCACCTCCTCCACCACAGCAATGTATTCAGTTCAGTTCAGTTCAGTTCAGTTCAGTCGAGGAGTCGTGTCTGACTCTTTGCCACCCCATGAATCACAGCACACCAGGCCTCCCTGTCCATCACCAACTCCCAGTGTTCATTCAAACTCATGTCCATCAAGTCAGTGATGCCATCCAGCCATCTCATACTCTGTTGTCCCCTTCTCCTCCTGCCCCCAATCCCTCCCAGCATCAGAGTCTTTTCCAATGAGTCAACTCTTCGCATGAGGTGGCCAAAGTATTGGAGTGTCAGCTTCAGCATCAGTCCTTCCAATGAACACCCAGGACTGATCTCCTTTACGATGGACTGGTTGGAGAGTCTTCTTCAACACCACAGTTCAAAAGCATCAATTCTTTGGTGTTTAGCTTTCTTCACAGTCCAACTCTCACATCCATACATGACTACTGGAAAAACCATAGCCTTGACTAGATGGACTTTGTGGGAAAGTAATATCTCTGTTTTTCAATATACTATCTAGGTTGGTCATAACTTTCCTTCCAAGGAGTAAGCATCTTTTAATTTCATGGCTGCAATCACCATTTGCAGTGATTTTGGAGCCCCCAAAAATAAAGTCTGACACTGTTTCCACTATTTTGATCCATCTATTTCCCATGAAGTGATGGGACCAGATGCCATGATCTTCATTTTCTGAATGTTGAGCTTTAAGCCAACTTTTTCACTCTCCACTTTCACTTTCATCAAGAGGCTTTTGAGTTCCTCTTCACTTTCTGCCATAAGGGTGGTGTCATCTGCATATCTGAGGTTATTGAGATTTCTCCCGGCAATCTTGATTTCAGCTTGTGCTTCTTCCAGTCCAGCATTTCTCATGATGTCTCTGCATATAAGTTAAACAAGCAGGGTGATAATATACAGCCTTGACGTACCCCTTTTCCTATTTGGAACCAGTCTGTTGTTCCATATCCAGTTCTAACTGTTGCTTCCTGACCTGCATATAGGTTTCTCAAGAGGCAGGTCAGGTGGTCTGATATTCCCATCTCTTTCAGAATTTTCCACAGTTTCTCGTGATCCACACAGTCAAAGGCTTTGGCATAGTCAATAGAGCAGAAATAGATGTTTTTCTGGAACTCTCTTCCTTTTTCCAATGATCCAGCGGATGTTGGCAATTTGATCTCTGGTTCCTCTGCCTTTTCTAAAACCAGCTTGAACATCTGGAAGTTCACGGTTCACATATTGCTGAAGCCTGGCTTGGAGAATTTTGAACATTACTCTACTAGCGTGTGAGATGAGTGCAATTGTGCGGTAGTTTGAGCATTCTTTGGAATTGTCTTTCTTTGGGATTGGAATGAAAACTGACCTTCTCTAGTCCTGCGGCCACTGCTGAGTTTCCCAATTTGGTCCACTGCAATTCTCCACATGCTTTCCCTATCTTGTTTCCATTCCTTATCAATTATCTCTTGTGGGAAAAAAATGTAGTCTGAAGAAAATAAGGAGACTAATTGGGGGAAACTATAAAACTCAACATTCAGAAAACGAAGATCATGGCATCTGGTCCCATCACTTCATGGGAAATAGATGGGGAAACAGTGGAAACAGTGCCAGACTTTATTTTTGGGGGCTCCAAAATCACTGCAGATGGTGACTGCAGCCAGGAAATTAAAAGATGCTTACTCCTTGGAAGGAAAGTTATGACCAACCTAGATAGCATATTGAAAAGCAGAGACATTACTTTGCCAACAAAGGTCCGTCTAGTCAAGGCTATGGTTTTTCCAGTGGTCATGTATGGATGTGAGAGTTGGACTGTGAAGAAAGCTGAGTGCCGAAGAACTGATGCTTTTGAACTGTGGTGTTGGAGAAGACTCTAGAGAGTCCCTTGGAGTGCAAGGAGATCCAACCAGTCCATTCTGAAGGAGATCAGCCCTGGGATTTCTTTGGAGGGAATGATGCTAAAGCTGAAACTCCAGTACTTTGGCCACCTCATGTGAAGAGTTGACTCATTGGAAAAGACTCTGATGCTGGGAGGGATTGGGGCAGGAGAAGGAGATGACAGAGGATAAGATGGCTGGGATGGCATCACTGACTCGATGGATGTGAGTTTGAGTGAACTCCAGGAGTTGGTGATGGACAGGGAGGCCTGGCGTGCTGCTATTCATGGGGTTGCAAAGAGTCGGACACGACTGATCGACTGAACTGAACTGAACTGATAAACCTTAGGAATTAGCAGTACAAAGGAGGAAAACAAGGTCTTATGACTAGATTTTGCACATGTTAAAGAAAAGCAATGCTCTGCAGGCTTGATAATCATCTGGTAAATTTGAAAGATTTTAATGATTATTTGTTAAGTTAAAAAAAAACCAAAACGCTGCATTAAATAGCTTTTTACTTATTGGCTGTCCAAAATCCAAGTTCATTTCTCAAAATACATCAATTTCCTTTTAGTTCTTTTTCACATCGAATCAGCCTTTATTAAATACACCCTCTTTGCTCTGATGAGTTCTCCAGAGAAAACTGTGCTGACTTCAGAAAGGGCATTTATTCAGCCTGTAGGGACGATTCTGTGCTCTCCACTGGAGTGCTACCTGAGGCCATGATTGTTTATGCTCTGCAGCTGTGGCTGTTACTATAGGGAGCCATATTCCAATGTCTGCAGGGTGCAAATGACTTTCACAGGAGGGTACTTGCATTAGTTTGCCAGGGCTGCCATAACAAAGTACCACAGACTGGATGGCTTGAACAATAGAAATTTATTCCTCAAAATTCTGCTGACTAGAAGTCCAAAGTCAAGGTATCTCAGGGCTGGTTTCCTCCAAGGGCTTCGCTCCTTGGCTTGTAAATGACTGTCTTCTCCATGTGCCCTCACATGCTCTTCCCTCTGTGTTTCTGCATCCCCAGTCTTCTCTTCTTATAAGGACACCAGTCATATTGGATTAGGACCTACATATATGATCTCATTTTACTTGAATCACCTCTTAAAGATTCTAACTCCAGGACTTTCCTGCTGGTCCACTGGTTAAGTATCTGCCTGCCAATGTAGGGGAAAAGGGTTCAATCCCTGTTCCAGGAAGATTCCACATTGCCACAAGGCAACTAAGCCTGAATGCAACAACTACTGAAGCCCGTGCGCCCTAGAGCTGGCGCTCCACAAGAGAAGCTACTGCAATGGGGAGCCCGGGTACAGCAACTGGAGAAAGACTGCACAGCAACAGACTCAGTGCGGCCATAAATAAATAGATGGATAAAACAAGATTCTATCTCCAAATACAGTCACATTCTGAATTATTGGGGTCACAAATTTCAGGGGATAAGAGACACAATTCAGCTCATAACAATAGTCTTCTCCTCTTTAGTGGGTGTTCAGATAGTGAGATACGCTTCATGTTTCAAAATTTACCAGAGTCAAGCAGATCATGTATCAAAGAGTGGAAAGTTTTAGAAGAGCAATGAAGTTTGCACAAGCTGAATTCCCTTCAACATGAGCACCAAAGTGAGATAGGTTGAATACACAGCTATGAGGTAGTTTTTTAAGTTAAATATTTGGACACATACTAACTCCATACTTCTTTGTCCTTTGTGTTGGTATTAATTATAAGGTTAGCAATAGAGAACAGGTTAGCAAGAAAACGCACTATTTATTGTTCTTTGCCTCCCAACTTTTCTCATCTCTTGGGACATGAAGGCCACTCCATATGGGCTCCTTCAGCTTCCCTTCCTCTCTATTCCCAGGCATTTTGTTTCTTCATCCAGCCTGTCTCACTTCCCTCCACACTCAGAGAGCACAGACCCTTCCACCTTCCCAAGGTCAACTTCACTACATGTGTCTTTGCTTCCATGGCAAGCAGAACCTCCAAAGCCTTTTTCCTTTGATGACTCTTTCCCATCTCCACTGTTTCTCCCACTCCAGGGAGAGGCCATAAGTCTCTCCTTCTCAACTGGCTATTTCTTCCACTATTCTAAAAGAAAAACAAATCTAAGTTCCCTCCAGTTGTGTGCTATCCCTCCTCCTGACTGCTGGAGGTCTCAGGGTAAGCACTCACTTGAATTCACTGGTCACTCATCTCCCTTAGTCCTGGCTCATGGACGGGCACTGTTGACATCTCTTGGAGAAGTTTCCTCTGTTGGTTTGTTCTGGCCCTGCTGTCCTTGTTCTTCCCATGCCCAGCTCTTGATCCGGTCCTCTTCTTGCCCTGTGGCCTCTCAGGAGGTGACTCATCTGTTCCTATGACTCTACTATAAACCAATGCTCAAATATGTACCAAATCAATATAATTCATCTTGACCCCAGCTCCTGACCCACCATGTCAACTTTTTTCACAGTAGTTCTACCTGGATGGTCAACGGGCACCTCTGACACAGTATCTGCTGCTGCTGCTAAGTCGCTTCAGTCGTGTCCAACTCTGTGCGACCCCATAGACGGCAACCCACCAGGCTCCCCCATCCCTGGGATTCTCCAGGCAAGAACACTGGAGTGGGTAGCCATTTCCTTCCCCAATGCATGAAAGTGAAAAGTGAAAATGAAGTCACTCAGTCATATCCAACTCTTAGTGACCCCATGGACTGAAGCCCACCAGGCTCCTCTATCCATGGGATTCTCCAGGCAAGAGTACTGGAGTGGGTTGCCATTGCCTTCTCCCTGACACAGTATAAGCAATACCAAATCATCATTTTACCCTAATACTCACTCACTTTTTAAAATAGATAAACTGCTCTTTTTTTTTTTAAAGAGAGAAATGTATGGGACATTTATAGTTTAAGAGACTTAAGAGATATATCAACTGTGTGGAAAATATGTTGAATCTTATTCAAAAAAGCTGGGAAACATTATAGTATAATCAGGGAAACTTGAATGCTGAGTGATAATATTATGAACTTGATGCTAAATTTTATGTGCAATTAACAGTATTGAAGACATCTCAAAACATCATTTTGAGATGCACACTAAAATATTTATGTATGAAATTATGTGACATGTAAGATTTTTCCTTTAAATCCTCTGACAGGAAAGGTACTGGGGGTTATAGATGAAACAAAATGAGGCATGAGTTGAAGCTGGTGATGTTTATGCAAGGAGTCATGCACATAATTATCTTTACTTTGGCATCCATTTAAAATTTCTCATCATAAAAAGGTTTTTAAAAAATCAAGTAAAGGTTAAAAAATGAAATTGAGTTTTAAAAATATACATCTCCTCCTCACATCCCTAGTTTTGCTAACAAATCCTCTGTCCTTCATCTTTATCATTTTGCCATCCTTCTCCTTCCCATGACCTCAAACATATAGGACCTGTATTGAGTCCATTTGCTTTCCCTCCAAAGCATACTTTGTTTCCTTCTTGTCCTCTTTTTTCTAATCACCAGCAGATGACACCACCCTTATGGCAGAAAGTGAAGAGGAACTCAAAAGCCTCTTGATGAAAGTGAAAGTGGAGAGTGAAAAAGTTGGCTTAAAGCTCAACATTCAGAAAACGAAGATCATGGCATCCGGTCCCATCACTTCATGGGAAATAGATGCGGAAACAGTGGAAACAGTGTCAGACTTTATTTTTCTGGGCTCCAAAATCACTGCAGATGGTGACTGCAGCCATGAAATTAAAAGACGCTTACTCCTTGGAAGGAAAGTTATGACCAACCAGCATATTCAAAAGCAGAGACATTACTTTGCCAACAAAGGTCCATCTAGTCAAGGCTATGGTTTTTCCTGTGGTCATGTATGGATGTGAGAGTTGGACTGTGAAGAAGGCTGAGCGCCAAAGAATTGATGTTTTTGAACTGTGGTGTTGGAGAAGACTCTTGAGAATCCCTTGGACTTCGAGGAGATCCAACCAGTCCATTCTGAAGGAGATCAGCCCTGGGATTTCTTTGGAAGGAATGATGTTAAAGCTGAAACTCCAGTACTTTGGCCACCTCATGCAAAGAATTGACTCATTGGAAAAGACTCTGATGCTGGGAGGAATTGGGAGCAGAAGGAGAAGGGGACGACAGAGGATGAGATGGCTGGATGGCATCACTGACTCGATGGACGTGAGTCTGAGTGAACTCTGGGAGTTGGTGATGGACAGGGAGGCCTGGCGTGCTGCGATTCATGGGGTCACAAAGAGTCAGACACGACTGAGTGAATGAACTGAACTGTCCTCTTTCTTCTAATCACCAGGTTCTAATAACCTGGGAGCACAGGTTCTCTTTTTTCTTTAATTTCTAATAACTTCCTGTCTCCCTATCCCTGATTTTCCTAAGAGCAGAGTTTATCCTAACCAGAATAAATATTATTTTAATCAGAATAAAACAATATTCTAATTCCACTTGTATTCCCAGAACATCCCCTAGGGCAGACTTATTTTGAGCAAATAGAGTGATCTCTGAGAGGGCTTGCTACCTAGAATAAAGTACAAAAGGAATTCTGACCTTGGATTTGGTAGAAGTGAGATCAAGAAGGAGGTTTGGGACTTGATTTTCCATTGGTCTTCGTAACTGAAGTTACACTTTCCTAATAATTGTTCAATAAGCAGAGATAGCTGAGTGTACTAGTTAAGAGTACCCCAGCTCCAGGACTTCAGTCCCTACTAAAAAAATAATTGTGCTTATGCCATAGGATAATTATGAGGATTAAATGAGATAATATGTATAAAATGCTTAAAATAGTACCTGGCACATAGTAAGTGGTATTTTAAAGTTGGTAAGATACAATTCCTTTGGTGAGTTAGCAAATCCTTCTGTGATTAGAAACTGCCACACCTTGTAGTTTCCAGATTATATTCTCTAATTTTGATGAAACTAACCTTCACAAAATGAATAAAGACCTTTAAATATCTGTCTGCAAAGGAAACAAGGAATAAAGATATCCAAAGTTTAAAAATAAAATAAAATTTTAAAAAAAAGATATCCCTAATAATATAAATACAGGTAAACAGTAAGAAAATGCAGACCTGATTCTTCTATTCCTAATATAAGCCCTTCGTAGCCATGCTGCAATGAAGAAGCAACAATGATGAAATTAAATCTGACAGGAAGTCAGCCAAAAATAAAAAGAAGCAAAAAACAACCAAGAATACTATTTGAAATATGAAATATGAGTATATACATCCATAATTGTTATGAATGAGCCTCTACAATCTGAAACACAGAGCTGCTGTTTTGTGAGTCAACAAATGGAAGATGCATCAGAGAAGATAGTCTCAACAGTAAACAGTGTCTTAGGCTGAAAAATGTTTTGTGGGAAAACTATGTTAGTTGGAGGTGAAACTTTAACTGGAACAATTTTCAATAGATTATTCTAGGTCACTATAAACGATAGAAATGGTATGGACCTAATAGAAGCAGAAGATATTAAGAAGAGATGGCAAGAATACACAGAACTGTACAAAAAATATCTTCACGACCCAGATAATCACGATGGTGTGATCACTGACCTAGAGCCAGACATCCTGGAATGTGAAGTCAAGTGGGCCTTAGAAAGCATCACTACGAACAAAGCTGGTGGAGGTGATGGAATTCCAGTTGAGCTATTCCAAATCCTGAAAAACGATGCTGTGAAAGTGCTGCACTCAATATGCCAGCAAATTTGGAAAACTCAGCAGTGGCCACAGGACTGGAGAAGGTCAGTTTTCATTCCAATCCCAAAGAAAGGCAATGCCAAAGAATGCTCAAACTACCGCACAATTGCACTCATCTCACGTGCTAGTAAAGTAATGCTCAAAATTCTCCAAGCTAGGCTTCAGCAATACGTGAACCATGAACTTCCTGATGTTCAAGCTGGTTTTAGAAAAGGCAGAGGAACCAGAGATCAAATTGCCAACATCCTCTGGATCATGGAAAAAGCAAGAGAGTTCCAGAAAAACATCTATTTCTGCTTTATTGACTATGCCAAAGCCTTTGACTGTGTGGATCACAATCAACTGTGGAAAATTCTTCAAGAGATGGGAATACCAGACCACCTGATCTGCCTCTTGAGAAATTTGTATGCAGGTCAGGGAGCAACAGTTAGAACTGGACATGGAACAACAGACTGGTTCCAAATAGGAAAAGGAGTTCGTCAAGGCTGTATATTGTCACCCTGTTTATTTAACTTATATGAAGAGTACATCATGAGAAACGCTGGACTGGAAGAAGCACAAGCTGGAATCAAGATTGCCGGGAGAAATCTCAATAATCTCAGATATGCAGATGACACCACCCTTATGGCAGAAAGTGAAGAGGAACTCAAAAGCCTATTGATGAAAGTGAAAGTGGAGAGTGAAAAAGTTGGCTTAAAGCTCAACATTCAGAAAACGAAGATCATGGCATCTGGTCCCACCACTTCATGGGAAATAGATAGGGAAACAGTGTCAGACTTTATTTTTCTGGGCTCCAAAGTCACTGCAGATGGTGACTGCAGCCATGAAATTAAAAGACGCTTACTCCTTAGAAGGAAAGTTATGACCAACCAGCATATTCAAAAGCAGAGACATTACTTTGCCAACAAAGGTCCGTCTAGTCAAGGTTATGGTTTTTCCTGTGGTCATGTATGGATGTGAGAGTTGGACTGTGAAGAAGGCTGAGCGCCAAAGAATTGATGCTTTTGAACTGTGGTGTTGGAGAACACTCTTGAGAGTCCCTTGGACTGCAAGGAGATCCAACCAGTCCATTCTGAAGGAGATCAGCCCTGGGATTTCTTTCTTTTTTTTTTTATTTATTTTTTAATTTTATTTTATTTTTAAACTTTACAATATTGTATTGGTTTTGCCAAATATAGAAATGAATCTGCCACAGGTATGCATGTGTTCCCCATCCTGAACCCTCCTCCCTCTTCCCTTCCCATACCATCCCTCTGGGTCATCCCACTACACCAGCCCCAAGCATCCAGTATCTTGCATCGAACCTGGACTGGCAACTCGTTCCATATATGATATTATACGGATTTCTTTGGAAGGAATGATGCTAAAGCTGAAACTCCAGTACTTTGGCCACCTCATGCGAAGAGTTGACTCATTGGAAAAGACTCTGATGCTGGGAGGGATTGGGGGCAAGAGGAGAAGGGGACAACAGAGGATGAGATGGCTGGATGGCATCACTGACTCGATGGACGTGAGTCTCAGTGAACTCCAGGAGTTGGTGATGGACAGGGAGGTCTGGCGTGCTGTGATTCATGGGGTCACAAAGAGTCGGAGACGACTGAGTGACTGATCTGATCTGATCTGGTTACAGACAAAGTATTAAAGTTGGGTGTGAACAAAATGCTGAAGCATATAGCAATGCAATTAATTATATAAAGACAGAATGTTGAAATATAGTACATTCCTAATATTATAAAAAGATGAGCAGCTGATAGTAAATTTTTAAATTTCAAGCAGAGATTCACTGGTTATCTCATCCTTAAGAGAACTACCAGATTTAAAGATGCTGAATATTTCTCTTTCCCTGAGAAAAATGTGATGACTGGTGGCAGTAAGTAATATGCTATCCATCAAAAGTGTTAAAACAAATGAACACACCTAATCTGTCCTTTAAAGGTAAAAAAGAGAGAGAAAGCACCAGATTTTTGAAGGAAAGTCTTTCAAAAATAAATTGTACTATATAAACAGTACTTTGAAAACACATATTTGAAAATATTTCCATTACTATGCAATCTCTGGGGCAAAACCAATGAAATATATCACGGAGATACATTTTTATGTCTGAACACTTTAAAAGCTTTGAAACATTATCATTTGTTTTAAAATCTTTCAAGTGAAGAGTTTCATTGGGTTTGAACCCCTTTTCAAAAAAAAATATTAAAATGCAAAACATCCAACTTCATTTGCAAAAACAAGTGATAGGCATAGGGAAGGTGGCATAGTGATAGGGAACATGGAAATTTACTAGACACATTCCAGTAAGTCTACTTCATTGCTAAATAGGATTAACAGTGATTTAGTAAGTATATCCAATGAAGTACTTCTTCCATTCAGATCTAGAGCTCATTTTAGCTATTTTCCCAGCTAATTCACCATTAAAACAAGTATCAAAACAAACTAAATCAGAACCAGAAATGCTTCTTAAAAACAAAGAAGCATTTCAATCAAACTACTCTCACTAAAAATATTAGTATCATTATAATCACTTATAATACTTCTGAAAAGAACAGTGAGATACTTTGTACCACAAATAAATACAAAGTACCTTTTAAAAAGTTCATTTGAAATAATTTTATCATTCAAAAACATATATAGTAACCTATTTATAACATGCATAATATACTAGTAAAGCATCTGTGTATGTATACACATGTGTGCATGAGTGTGATTTCCAATTAACTAAAATTAAAATCTATTTCCAGCAAGGTATTGTAAGGAGTTCCATAGACCAACTTCTATTTCACTAGTGAAACTGGTAAAAATTATTTAAAACAAACAAACAACCATTTAAAGTCATGGGAAATGGTCTGAAGGATACATAGCAAATAGAGAATTCAAAGTCCACTGAAACTTAGTAACAACAGCTGCTGCTGCTACTTCTAAGTCGCTTCAGTCCTGTCGGACTCTGTGCATCCCCATAGACGGCAGCCCACCAGGCTCCCCCGTCCCTGGGATTCTCCAGGCAAGAGTACTGGAGTGGGTTGCCATTTCCTTCTCCAATGCATGAAAGTGAAAAGTGAAAGTGAAGTCGCTCAGTCATGCCCGACTCTTAGTGACCCCATGGACTGCAGCCTACCAGGCCCCTCCATCCATGGGATTTTCCAGGCAAGAGTACTGGAGTGGGGTGCCATTGCCTTCTCCTAGTAACAACAGAGACTGTGATATTTCAACCAATGTTTACTTCTCTACTATTCTCTCCCAGCTCAGTGACACAAAAACTCCTCTGCAGACTGGTGTAGACACACAGGGCTCCCTCTCCCCTCAGGGCCCAGCTAGAGGCCATCAGCCAAGGGACGCCCAATGTCAACATTTCTCATCCTGCCCCCATACCTGTTACCAAGGCTAAGTTCTGAGTGAATGCAGCTGAGAAATAGGGCCTCTCTTCCATCCATCACCCACCAGTGGGATGCAGGCTCTGCCTTAGTTATAGCATGTTAAGAATGCTGAGGCCCACATCCCCTTTGCCATGATTCGTGGTAGCTTATATATCAGAGGTTCCAAGCCAGGACAGGCAGGCTGAAGACCTGAGGCTACTTCCATTCCCTCCACTAAGCACTCAGCTCATAGAATGAAGTATCACTCAGAGGGAAAAGCAAACTTGTCCCCACTTCCAGTTTAAGTCCTGGCTCACTTAGTGTACACCCAAGAGAAATGATAGCAAACGTCCATATAAAACCTTGATTACAAATGTTTACAGTGGCTCTACTTCCAATAACTTTTGAAAGTTATTTTTAAAAAAGAATGAGAACCATGTTCCATAAATTTGTTGCCAATGGCACACAATCAAAAGAAGTTAGAGATCACTTATTAGCTTTTTTTTTCCATTCCAAAGCCAGGGAAAACTTAATTTTTTTTAAGTTTTAATTTTTGTCAGGACTATACTTGCACACAGTTTAAGACTCAACTAGTGTTACAAGATCAAAATACAGCCCCTAGTCACTCCATTTTCCCCTCCAGATAGGCAGCCATGTTAATCTTTTCTAGATGTCTTTTGGTCATTATCAACTTATATCCAACAATATATTAGTATTGTTATTTCTTGATTTGGGGGAAGGGTTTGTTTTAGGCATCATCTATTTTTCTGGGTTCCAAAATCACTACAGATGGTGACCTCAGCCATGAAATTAAAAGACGCTTACTCCTTGGAAGGAAAGTTATGACCAACCTAGATAGCATATTCAAAAGCAGAGACATTCCTTTGCCAACAAAGGTTCGTCTAGTCAAGGCTATGGTTTTTCCTGTGGTCGTGTATGGATGTGAGAGTTGGACTGTGAAGAAGGCTGAGCGCAGAAGAATTGATGCTTTTGAACTGTGGTGTTGGAGAAGACTCTTGAAAGTCCTTTGGACTGCAAGGAGATCCAACCAGTCCGTTCTGAAGGAGATCAGCTCTGGGATTTCTTTGGAAGGAATGATGCTAAAGCTGAAACTCCAGTACTTTGGCCACCTCATGTGAAGAGTTGACTCATTGGAAAAGACTCTGATGCTGGGAGGGATTGGGGGCAGGAGAAGGGGATGACAGAGGATGAGATGGCTGGATGGCATCACTGACTCGATGGACGTGAGTCTGAGTGAACTCCGGGAGTTGATGATGGACAGGGAGGCCTGGCGTGCTGTGATTCATGGGGTCGCAAAGAGTCGGACACGACTGAGCGACTGATCTGATCTGATCTGATTGATTTCCCATTATTAAAAAAAAATGCAAATTTAGCTCCATTTCTTTCTCTTGTCCCACCAAACACATATGCCCTTTCGCCTTCCTATCCTCCCAATCTCTCCAGGGAGTGTTCACATTTACTTATTAGCTGTTTTTGGTGGATGGATATATTTAAACTATATCCTAATTCTTGACATTTATATCACTGTCTATAAGGCAGCCTCACCTACGTAACTGTGGCTGTTTATGAACCAGCACAAGTTCTAGTGAAGAAGGGTGAAATCCCACAGATGGAACTGAAACCAGTGCCAATCCCATTATATATACAAAATAAACTTTCAGTTCAGTTCAGTTCGGTTGCTCAGTTGTGTCTGACTCTTTGCGACCCCAGGAACTGCAGCACGCCAGGCCTCCCTGTCCATCACCAACTCCTGGAGATTGCTCAAACTCATGTCCACTGAGTCGGTGATGCCTCCAACCATCTCATCCTCTGTCGACCTCTTCTCCTCCTGCCTTCAGTCTTTCCCAGCATCAGGGTCTTTTCCAATGAGTCAGTTTTTCACATCAGGTGGCCAAAGTATTGGAGTTTCAACTTTAGCATCAGTCCTTCCAATCAATCTTCAGGACTAATTTCCTTTAGGATGGACTGGTTGGATCTCCTTGTAGTCCAAGGGACTCTCAAGAGTCTTTTCCAGCACCACAGTTCAAGAGCATCAATTTTTCAGTGTTCAGGTTTCTTTATAGTCCAACTCTCACATCCATGCATGACCACTGGAAAAACCATAGCTTTGACTAGACAGACATTTGATGGCAAAGGAATGTCTCTGCTTTTTAATATGCTGTCTAAGTTGGTCATAGCTTTTCTTCCAAGGAGCAAGCGTCTTTTAATTTCATGGCTGCAGTCACCATCTGCATGATTTTGGAGCCCCCCAAAATAAAGTCTCTCACTGTTTCCACTGTTTCCCCATCATTTGCCATGAAGTGATGGGACCAGATGCCATGATCTTAGTTTTCTGAATGTTGAGCTTTAAGCCAACTTTTTCACTTTCCTCTTTCACTTTCATCAAGAGGCTCTTTAGTTCTTCGCTTTCTGCCATAAATGTGGTGTCATCTGCAAATCTGAGGTTATTGCTATTTGTCCCGGCAATCTTGATTCCAGCTTGTGCTTCATCCAGCCCAGCATTTCTCATGATGTACTCTGCATATAAGTTAAAAAAGCAGGATGACAATATACAGCCTGGATATACTCCTTTCCCTACATGGAACCAGTCTGTTGTTCCATGTCCAGTTCTAACTGTTGCTTCCTGACCTGCATATAGATTTCTCAAGAGGCAGGTCTGGTATTCCCATCTCTTTCAGAATTTTCCACAGTTTATTGTGATCCACACAGTCAAAGGCTTTGGCATAGTCAGTAAAGCAGAAGTAGATGTTTTTCTGCAACTCTCTTGCTTTTTTGATGATCCAGTAGATGTTGGCAATTTGATCTCTGGTTCCTCTGCCTTTTCTAAAACCATCTTGAACATCTAGAAGTTCAAGGTTCACATACTGTTGAAGTCTGGCTTGGAGAATTTTGAGCATTACTTTGCTAGCATGTGAGATGAGTGCAATCGTGCAGTAGTTTGAGCATTCTTTGGCATTGCCTTCCTTTGGGATTGGAATGAAAACTGACCTTTTCCAGTCCTGTGGCTACTACTGAGTTTTCCAAATGTGCTGGCATATTGACTGCAGCACTTTCACAGCATCAGCTTTCAGGATTTGAAATAGCTCAACTAGAATTCCATCACCTCCACTAGCTTTGTTCATAGTGATGCTTCCTAAGGCCCACTTGACTTTGCATTCCAGGATATCTGGCTCTAGGTGAGTGATCACACCATCATGATTATCTGGGTCATGAAGATCTTTTTTGTATAGTTCTGTGTATTCTTGCTACCTCTTCTTAATATTTTCTGCTTCTGTTAGGTCCATACCATTTCTGTCCTTTATTGAGCCCATCTTTGCATGAAATGTTCCCTTGGTATCGCTAATGTTCTTGAAGAGATCTCTAGTCTTTTGCATTTTATACAAATGAACTCTAGATCTAGTCTAAACACTATGATACTTATCGTCTTCCACTCTAATTCCCTCCATTAATATCCAATCTCTTGGCCAGGCAACTATAGACCAGAGATACCGACTTGCCTAAGATCAATTTACATTTGTTGTATCATTCAATAACTGGGCTTTTTTTTCCTCTTCATCTTTTCCTTAACTTACATGCATGGTTTGTGGACATGATTAGTCTAGAGTAAAGATTGGCAAAGTTTTCCTATAAAGAGTCAGAAGTAAATAATATTTTAGGCTCTGTGATCATAAGGTCTCTGTCTCAACTAGTCAACTGCTGTTGCAGTGTGAAAGCAGCCATAGACAGCCTATTAACAAATGATGAATAGACATTGGAACACAGATTTTCAAACCAAAGTTCCAGTATATTTTAGGGTGAACACTGAAATTGGAATTTCATATTATTTTCATGTAAAAACTATTTGTGGTAATATTCTTTCAATTTTGTTCAACCATCTAAAAATATAAAAAGCTATCTTAACTCATTGACCTTATAAAAGCAGATAGTTGGCTAGGTTTGACCTATAATTTGGTGATGTCTATCTTTTACTATGATTGACTAAGATTTAACTAGGGAAATTTTCTGAAATAATTATTAAACTTTAGAAACATATTTATTTTCCCCAAATATCCTACTTAGGGATCATGGTGGGAGTAGGCAGAAACTATCAAAAGCATTGCACTTGTGGTTTTAACACTTAACACCCCTCAAATCTAACTATGTACAATTAAAATTAATTCTAGCATTGTCTGAAAACATAAACAACAAACAAACAATCCCCCAAGCTGTTTAGTAATCTGCTTGGCAAGCTTGTAAACTGAAAATTGAATTCACTCTTCAACTGAGTGAATTTTATAGTAACTGTAATCTTGAAACCTAGACAGTAGGGGAAGGAAAGATCATCCAGTCATTCTCAGAAGCCCAGCTAAGGGATTTTCTTCCTTTTCTCAAGGTCTGTCTTTTTTTCTCTCCCTGTCTGTCTCCCTCTTCCTTTCTTTGATTTATTATCATTCATAACCTTTCACTTCTCATCACTGTATTATTTTCTAATACACAGATTATAACTAAGGAATAGAAAACTGGTTTAAAAAAAGATAAAAAAGTCAACCTACCAAATCATAATTTTACTTAATTACAAGTTAATTTGATTGGATTTTCAAAACTGAACTGACACTAAATGTCATCACAGCTAGGAGCCAAACCTATCTTTTGTTTCTGTGGAGACTTCTGGCAGCTTTGCTTCTAGTTGGAAACCTTACACATTCCCATCTTTATTCAATAATCATTGGCTTTAATTGCTTGAGAATCAACATTTATCCAGTTAACATTTACACGCCCCCCCCCCACTTTAAGTGTACATACCTAGATCTGAATACATCTTGTTAGAAGAGGAAGTATGTCTTTCTGATAGTTTTGCCACAGTGATAGTGTGAGGGACATACAGAGACCACAAAAATCTAGAAGAAAGACAATTCTAATAAGCCAAATGTAACGATTTTCTTTCCTTGCCTCAATTTTCTTTCAGTTCAGTTCAGTTCAGTCGCTCAGGCGTGTCCGACTCTGTGCGACCCCATGAATCGCAGCACGCCAGGCCTCCCTGTCCATCACCATCTCCTGGAGTTCACCCAAACTCATGTCCATTGAGTCGGTGATGCCATCCAGCCATCTCATCCTCTGTCATCCCCTTCTCCTCCTGCCCCCAATCCCTCCCAGCATCAGGGTCTTTTGCAATGAGTCAACTCTTCCCATTTTCTTTACTGTTTGGCTATTTTAAACGTGATATGAACTCCACACATTTTTAACACAAAAAGAGTAAATGCTACTCATAATAGGAAAAAAAGAAAAATATTTAAACTGGAAGAAATTGTTACCTTCTCTAAACATAATCCATTATAGCAATAAGAAGGCAAATCACATTGATATACACTGGGGTGGGGCGGGAATCGGGTTATGATTCATGTTATATTTGGTCCTAAGACATGCACATTTATTTGGCATGAGCTTATCTATGCCTCTTTTCCATGGGTTTATGGAAGTGTATTCGCTTTTCTGGTACCATGATCCTTTTCTATCTTTTTTCTTTTTTTCCTCTAGCTCTTTGGCACAAATTCAGAACAGAATGTACTGTAAGCACAGTGAGTCAAGGGTATAATCAATGTAACATGAGTTAGAATGATTTTTTAAAAATGTTTAATCTCTTCTGTATATTGTGATCCTTTTATGAAAATGATTAATGAGATTTTATAGTTAAATGACTCCTGGGGGAGAAAATGCAAAAAAAAAAAAAAAAAATAGTTTGATAGTATATGAGTTAGACTCAAGCTTCTCTAGGTTTCCAAAAAGCTAACAGGAACTTCTGAATTATGAATTTCTTCCTGAGGCAAGTCAAACTCTAACTTTAGGAATTTCTGTAAGAAAACTACAATCTTGCATTATTTCCAGTCTGAAGCCAAAATATTCTTTTGAATTTTGGCTTAAAAACTTACATAATATTTCTAAAGTCACCAAATATCAAGCTCAGGGATGTTGCACAAATTTAATGTAGACATATTTTAAGTTCTCCAAGACTGGCAAAGACACAAATGGACATACAGTTAATTGAAACTGTCTCCAACTGCTCTAGAGATTTGGGGGAAAAACCCAGTGTATGAAATGCGACCATCTAATATACAAATGCCTAGGTAATCATGCCCCACATGTGTTCTCTCTCATCCCACGTTCTGAGTCATTTATATTTTCTTGCTCTGATGCACACAGTTCACAGTTCTAACAGTGACTCATGGGAAATAAAACCATTTGATAATGGTCTAAGTCATTACTAAGAGTTCTCATATCTTTTTTTTTCTTAAGCAGGAAAACTTTTCAAACAAAATTATGCATGGAATCCCCAGAGTGGAGTGTTGATTTTTAAAAAATAAGAGCTTTGAGTGTAGATTTTTTTTAAATAAGATCTTACTTCATAAAACACATGAGCAAACAAGATAGATTCTCTAAATTGGGGGTTACCCACCAAGGTCTCAGGGACAAATCTGGCTTGTCACCTATTTTTATACAGCCCACAAGAATGGTTTTTGCATTTTTAAGCTGGTGAAAGGGAAAGTGACTCAGTTGTGTCTGACTTTTTGTAATCCTGTGGACTGTAGCCTGCCAGGCTCCTCTGTCCATGGAATTCTCCAGGCCAGAATACTGGAGTAGGTAGCTATTCCCTTCTCCAGGGGATCTTCCCAACCCAAGGATTGAACCAGGTCTCCTGCATTGCAGGCAGATTCTTTACTATCTCAGCCACCAGGGAAGCCCTTTTTAAGCTGTTGAAAAGTATCAGAAGAAGAATAATCTTTTATGAGACATGAAAATATATGAGATTCAGATTACAGTGTCCGTAAATAGGGTTTTATTGAAATACAGACATGCTTATTTGTTTACTTACTGTGTATGGCTGCTTTCACATTACAACACAGATTTGAGTTCTTGTGACAAAGACATTATTATCACTCACAAAGACAAAAATATTTACCATCTGGCCCTTAACAGAAAATGTTTGCTCACCTCTTCTGTAAATGAGAACAATGTAGCTCACTTCCTAAAAACATGATTTATAGTTTACTTTCCTCTTAACATGTGGGTATGTTATCTACTCTGCCAGTTGTAAATATCCCTGGGAATTGTTCATCACATCTACCTGAGGGCAAGTTTTGTAACTAGTAAATTGGGTAGGTAATTTCACAGCTCTCTGCTTCACCTTGTCAAGAACCTCAAAGAAATTAATGTGTCATTTCTGCCATCGAGGAGCTTTAAATCTAGTTCAAAAGAAAACAGTCATCTGTTCTACTCTGAGTCACGTGAGAAACAGCTCATTTCTGTGATTTTTATCAGGAAACCCTCCTACTAGGCCTGTGCTTAGAGAGCAAGTGAAAGCTAAGTCTGGAGAAAACCAGGAGGGTATTTCCATCACAGCAAAGAATTTCAAATTCAATACTGAACTCTGCTGTTCTTAAGACCTTCACCTTCTGCTTAGCCTGCCCCTTTACCCTCTTCTGTTCCTTCCCGTTCTTAGTTCTGCTCATCTCTAGTGCAGAGCCATCAGGTACTCCTTTTCTGCCTTACCTGCTTCTCACCTAAGCCTTCAATGTTCCATCTTTCACTCCAAGCAACTTATTAAAGTTTAGCTTTTATGTTTCCTAAACAAAGATGATTCTTTTCCTAAGAGAAACTCTGAAGCCACTTGTTAAAATAATACTACTTAAAAACAAAAAAAAAGGCATTACAGCTGACAAGGGGAGGGTGGGGAGGAAAGCATCCTTGGTGAGAAAGGTTTGGAGATAGGTACAGGGTGGTAGGGAGCAAGTTAAACAAGAAGAGAGTTTGGATAACAGAAGTTAAAAGGAAATAAGAGACAAGCAAGCAAGATATGGCCAAGGGGCTTGGCAAAGGTAAAACTTAGCAAACAAATGCAGAATCATTGTAAGTTTTTAAACGTATGAGTAGCATGATGAAATTAGCACTTACTGAACATGGATATTGAGGCTAGATTCAGGGGACAGGTACACTTAAGACCAAGCAGTCAGATAGAAGGATGTTGTAATAACCCAGTGGAATATGGTAAGAACCTGGACTTCAGCAGGAGCAATGGGGATGGAGAGGGGGAAAATGACTATAAAGATTTTCTAGAGAAAAAAGAAATTGATATGACATATCTTTAGGGGAAGAGATGAGGATAAAATTTGAGCCTGGATGACTTTAAAAATGGAAGACATTATCAAATATATTATCACTTTAAAAATAAATACAGAATTTATATCTTTCCTACTTTCATAAAAAGAATCCAGTCTTCTTATAGAAAAGGCATGTACACATATACACAGAGAAATAAAATTAAGACAGAGTCTAAATTAATAGAAATAAAGGAAATTGAGGATGATTTCATCCTCTGCCTAAGTACTAAATTTAGCTCTGAACTTCCTTGCAGCTGAGGCAGGTGGCTTTGCAGCTGTAACTATCTATACTATTTTCTCCAGAAACCATTACTTGTCTGGCAGTAAATTCTGGGAAAATAATCACACTGATCTTTCCTGAGTAATGCAATAGATACAGTATTAGTAGTGGTTCCTTAAAAAGACACACACACACACACACACACACACACACACACAAAGCTCTTCATATGGCCAAAGCATTGATCACCAAAGGGAGAAAATCACCAAGGGAGGGCATGGTGCTAAGTCAGTTCTGTGAAGGCTTTTCTAAATGAAATGAGGCAGGTATGGATCAAGTAAGGTGATACGTGAGCCTGTTCAGGACTAGGGCACGGAGCTGAGCTAGAGTGCAGATGCAAGTCTTTCTTGTACTAGAGATACACAACCTGCACTCTGGAGCAAAAAGGAGACGCTAAGACTTGACTCAGGAGTGAAGGAATGAGAGGACAAGGTCAACAGTGAAGCTAGTTGGCCACAATTCTTCAAGAACCTCAGGCCATTTCTCCATCTTCTCTGGAATCTCATTAACAGAGAACAACTAGTCCATTACTTTCACAGGATCCTCACAAAGTTAACCAAAACCACCTTTCATGGCCACAGGAAATTGTCACAGATGCCTCCTTCCCAACCTGTCCCTTGGCATAGGGTGGGAAGTGAAGGAATGCTGAGGGGGCAAGCTTGGTGGGGACTCCTGGGGAAGTCACATGCTCCACCTGGAGTCTGCAGGAAAGGAGCATGGCCCATGTGAAATCTTAAGAAAGAGATATTTGGACTTTCCTGGTGATGCAATAAGGGATACGAATCTGCCTGCCAACACAGGGGACGTGGGTTCAATCCCTGGTGTGAGCAGATTCCACATGCCACTGAGCAACTAAGCCTGTACCCACAATTACTGAAGCCCGAATGCCTGGAGCCTGTTCTCTGCAACAAGAGAAGCCACCACAATGGGAACCCACATACCAAGGAAAACAGCCCCCACTTGCTTCAACTAGAGAATGCCAACACACAGCCAGAAGACCCAATGCAACCAAGAATAAATAAATAAAGAATTTTAAAAGAATAGGGTATTTAATAGCAACAACTTTCTCCCTTACAGTTGTTACCGTCAAAAATTTCAGAACATTTTCCTTCAACATTTTCAGAAAAACAATAAATCCTAGGCTGAACACAAAATGCATGCTCTCTAATCACCCTGTCCTTAACACACTGTAATTGCTTGCTCTATTTTCTGTTTTTTTCCACTGAACAATAAATAAGTTTCAGAGGACAAGACATGGTCATCTTACTCATCACGGCATTGCCGGCACCTATCACTGTGTTCAGTACATACTATGTTGAGTAATGTCGAATGAAAGCCTTCCCACATTTTTCTCCTTTAGCTATTTGGACTATTCTTGATCCTGACTCAAGTTCTTCCTAAAGCAAAGGGACTGTCTCTCATGCTGACTCAAGAGGCCTGAAGCTGTGTATTGGTAGTCATAATTATTAACCGCATAGAATTTTGTCCTATTATTTTTAGTAGAGTTGTTGTAACAATAAGGATATATAGCAAATTATTCTTTTCTCAAAAGAGAAAAGAATTATTCTCCCCTCTACTTCCTTCTCTGTAGCTCTTCCCAAATTCACCAAAAAATCCCTACCACCTCTTTGCCTCAGTAGTAAAGAAAATTAATGACAACATAGCATTTATTGGATGTTGACCATAAGACAGCCTTTGTTCTAAACACTTCATTTACAAAGAAGGAAAAAGAGACACAAAATAATTTTTAAAGTTACACTCCCCCCTCAGTTCTGATAACCAAAAATGGGGGTGGGGGCGGGCGGGCGGGGAAGTGACCCAAGCTGAAAACCATTGAAATAGACAAATGCTCAGAAATGGATAGAGACCAGAGTTGAATGTTCCCGGCCAGTGGTTCTTAAATGCATGGCCCTTAGACTTGCAGAACCAACATCACCTGGGAGCTTGTTAGAAATGCAACATTCCTTCTCCAGACACTTGAATCAGAATCTGTACTTTAACACCATCTCCAGGTGATCCATGGGCATACTGAAAGACACTGCTCTAGTCTATGCAAGGAAATGTAGGCACTTCTGAAAACCTTTAGGTACTAAGAAGTTCTAGATAGCTGAGAGAAGGGAAGACTGATGAAGGTCTGGAGAAACAGTGAGGAGAAGAACAACATGGTGTCAGGCAAAAATTGTCTAAGGCAGATCATTAAAAACCTCCAAAAAAAATAATGTTCCATTTTTTGTTCAATTGTTTGCTGTGCTGTGAAACAATCTCTGGTGGCTCAGACAGTAAAGAATCTGCCTACAGTGCAGGAGAGCAAGGTTCAATCCTGTGTCAGGAAGATCCCCTGGAGAAGGGAATGGCAACCCACTCCAGTATTCTTGCTTGGAAAATTCCATGGACAGAGGAGCCTGGCAGGGTACAGTCCATGGGGTTGCACAGAGTTGGACATGACTGAGCGACTAACATTTCCTCCTATGTCCTCTGTGTCCCCAAAGCTGCAATACTACTCTGCAATAGACAGGAGCCCTGTGTCTGTATTGAAGAAAAGCCAGCTGCTTCATGTCTATGTTGATGTGGGGAAGATGGAAGAAACCAGTTGCAGAAGGCAAGACACAGGAGACAGAGCAAGAGTTCAGAGGAAGCAGAAGCTTAAAACAAGAGGAACAGAGGCCCCCAAATCTCCAGCAACGTGTAAAGGGGCGGGGTTGCTGGTTCCAGGCATCACACTCATACTCAGTTGTGTCCAACTCTTTGTGACCCATAGACTGTAGCCCACCAGGCTCCTCTGTCCATGGGATTTCCCAGGCAAGAATACTGGGGTGATATTTCCTACTTCAGGGGGTCTTCCACACCCAGGGATCCAACCAGTGTGTCCTGCATCTCCTGCATTGCAGGCAGATTCTTTCCCACTGAGCCACTTGGGAAGTTGGTTTCATGTACGGAATGGGGATAATATCCATTTTCATGTTAAGGGAAGTAAGCCCCAAAGAGTAGGAAAGCAGGGCTGGGGACAAGCATCTGTAAATTTGCAAACTCTCTATATGTTCTATGGCTTTTGTGTCAAAATTGGTCACTTCTTGTTTCTAAGGAGATGTGTATTTCCAGAAATGAATCTCTGAGACCCCCCCAGTTTCATTTAATCTGTATTTATAACTAAAATTTCCATAGAATGAAAATCCTAAAAAATTCTGTTAACCTCAAAATAAGCAAGGGAAGAAGTAGTAGAGCAAATGACTGACAAATTTGTGCGACATCCCATGCAATGAAATGGATGCTGCAAATGGATAATGAGACCATATTCAGCATATTAGCTCTCAATAGATCAAAACAAATCTATTGGAGCAAACGTTAGTATGTCAATCAAAAATTTTAAAACATCAACTCAATTAAGACTAATTGTATTAATTAGTTTGAACAATACACACCAACATACCAGGAATCAACTGTTTCAAACAGTCGCAAGTTAAAATTTATGTTGAAGAAATGTTTGTTTTGAAATAATCTGCTTGATTTCCATTTTAGAAAACAGTTTGGTAGTTTCTTAAAAAGTTAAGCATACACTTACCATATGATCCAGCTATCCTACTCCTAAGATAACTGAAAGACTACAGCCATACCAAGACTTGTACGTAAATGTTCATAGCAGCTTTATTTGTAAGAACTCAAATTAGAAAAAACCAGAAGTCCATCAACTGGAGAATGATAACCAAATTATAGATTATCTACCTAATGTAAAACAATTCAGCAATAAAGAAGAAAAGAATTCTATACACTCTAACAACATGGACAAATTATTTATGCTAAGTGAAAGAACACGACCAAAAGTGTGCTTGTTGTATTATTCTAGTCATATAAAACTCTAGAAAATACAAACTCCTATGTGGTGACAGAAAGCAGACCTGTGGTTTTCTAGGGAGGGGGCCGTGAGAAGGGAATTACAAAGGGGCACTGAGGAAATTTTCAGAGTGATGGATATGTTCATTATCTTGGTTGTGCTAATGGTTTCACAAGAACACATGTATGTCAAAACTCATCAAAGTGTACATTGTAAATATATGCTGCTGCTGCTACTGCTGCTGCTAAGTTGCTTCAGTCGTGTCCGACTCTGTGTGACCCCATAGATGGCAGCCCACCAGGCTCCTCTGTCCCTGGGATTCTCCAGGCAAGAACACTAAAGTGGATTGCCATTTCCTTCTCCGATGCATGAAAGTGAAAAGTGAAAGTGAAGTCATTCAGTCGTGTCCGACTCTTAGTGACCCCATGGACTGTAGCCTACCAGGCTCCTCCGTCCATGGGATTTCCCAGGCAAGAGCGCTGGAGTGGGGTGCCATTATGTCAATTAATCCTCACTAGAGTGGTGAGAGTTGGACCATAAAGAAGGCTGAGTACCAAAGAATTGATGTTCTTGAACTGTGGTGCTGGAGAAGACTCAAGAGACCCTTGGGACTGCAAGGAGGTCAGACCAGTCAATCCTAAAGGAAATAAACCCTGAATATTCATTGGAAGGACTGATGCTAAAGCTGAAGCTCCAATACTTTAGTCACCTGATGTGAAGAGCCAACTCAGAGGAAAAGATCCTGATGCTGGGAAAGACTGAAGGTAAAAGGAGAAGGGGGTGACAGAGGAGGAAATGGTTAGACAGATATCACCGACTCAATAAACGTGAATTTGAGCAAATTCTGGGAGAGAGCGGAGGACGAAGGAGCCTGGTGTGCTGTAGTCCATGGGGTCACCAAGAGTCCAACATGACTTAGTGACTGAACAACAGCAAACTTGTGAGAAAACATCACGCCAAAAACTGTTTTTAAATGATAATCAGCCATAAATTAATCACAAAAGGAAAGAGTGCTAAACACACTTAACATTTTTCAAGCATCATTGGAATCATTCCATTTCTTCTTCAGCAGCACTGAAGCCGGGTGTACTTCTCTGTGAACAGTCCAGGGCTCAGCAGGCAGGCTACTGTAGTTCTGGATGTTAAACTGCTCTCATCGTGTCTCTATTATTAATTAAATCATGGTACTTGTGATTGTGATTTGGTCCATGTAATAAAAAGTTGGCAAAAACTCAACATTCAGAAAACTAAGATCATGGCATCTGGTCCCATCACTTCATGGCAAATAGATGGGGTAACAGTGGAAACAGTGGCAGACTTTATTTTTTTAGGCTCCAATATTACTGCAGATGGTGACTGCAGCCATGAAATTAAAAGGCGCTTGTTACTTGGAAGAAAAGCTATGACCAACCTAGACAGCATATTAAAAAGCAGGACATTACTTTGTCAACAAAATTCCGTCTAGTCAAGGCTATGGTTTTTCCAGTAGTCATAGATGAATGTGAAAATTGGACCATAACAAAGGCTGTGTGCTAAAGAAGTGATGCTTTTGAACTGTGGTGTTGGAGAAGACTCTTGAGAGTCCCTTGGACTGCAAGTAGATCCAACCAATTAATCTTAAAGGAAATCAGTCCTGAATATTCGTTGGAAGGACTGATGTTGAAGCTGAAACTCCAATACTTTGGCCACCTGATGCAAAGAACTGATTCATTGGAGAAGACCCTGATGCTGGGAAAGATTGAAGGCAGGAGAAGGGTCAACAGAGGATGAGATGGTTGGATGGCATCACTGACTCAGTGGACATGAGTTTGAGTAAACTCCAGGAGTTGGTGATGGACAGGGAAGCCTGGTGTGCTTCCCAGTCCATCGGGTTGCAAAGACATGATTGGGCGACTGAACTGAACTGAAGCTTTTTATTCAAATAGGCTTTGGAACAGAGTTGAGCTCTGTGGTTGTGAAAAAAGCATGGATGTATCATTTTCTTTACATAAAGAGCCAGTTGAAGGCATGCTGCACTCACTGCAGGCTCATTTATCAAACAAGATAAATCTGTGAGAGTGCTTTGTCAATTATAAAATAGTAGAGAGCTGGAAATAGTTTCTGCTACTGCTTCTGCTGCTGTTGATTAATTAGGATGGTGACTGTGATTATTAATTCATTTGGTCAATACAATTAGCTAATTTATATAGAAGCCTTAAATTCCAAAGTGAACTGATGCATTAATCACAAAGTTCACATGAAACTGGTAACTTAGTAAATGAGCTAAGTGTTCCACAGGCACACCCCCAAAATGAGTGTGATCAGCACTGTTTTCGTCTTCTCTAAAAGAGGTATTATATTTATACATATATACACAGTGTGTGGAGAGGGCCGGGGTGAACTCTGTGTATGTGGCAGCCCTGGGGATTATTAAGACTGTAAAGAAATGAGGAAGACTAAGTACAAGCTAGGCATTTTGTGTGTCAAATAATACTCTAGTCAATGAGTATCATAAAGAGTTAACATGAGGGCATCTGTTAACTGTTTGAAATAAACATCTCAAATAGTAACTCCTCTTTTACTTCTCTGCATGTTAGAGAATATCGACTTAAAGCAAAGATACCTCACAATCTCCCATTTTACAAGTGTTTGCAGCTTCTTTTTCTGCCCCCTACATTTGACTTTCCCTGTTTCGTTCCCAACCTCCTTTCTTTAATTCCCTCTGGTCTGCCAGGCCCTTATAAGACAAAGCACAAGTTCAGTTTCTCTGCCTCATTCTCTTCCTAGACTTTTTTTTTTAATATAAATTTACTTATTTTCAATTGGAGGCTAATTACTTTACAATATTGTATTGTTTTTGCCATACATCAACAAGAATCTGCCACGGGTGTACACATGTTCTCCATCCTGAACCCCACTCCCATCTCCCTCCCTATACCATCCCTCTGGGTCATCCCACAGTGCACCAGCCCTGAGCATCCTGTATCCTGCATCAAACCTGGACTGGTCATTCATTTCTTATATGATATTGTACATGTTTCGATGCTAGGCTTTTTCTTTTTGGTAAGGATAATATATGTCAATCAGGGCCTTACACAACTTCTTTCACATACATTTTTTTTTTCAGAGTAGTGTCACAATGGTAAGTTTTGCTGAAGTCTAGTTTTTTGTGCTCATTTTGAGCACATCGTATACACAAAGATCTTCACATGCTTATTTGCACATTTCGAAGGGTTTGAAATGAAGACAGCTTCCTACTTCTCACCCGAAGCCCACTTCTGACCTGAAGCCACTTCTTTGACTTAGGCCTCTCTCTCATTTCTGAGCCTGGAGATGGACTGGGATTATCACTCTTGGGCCTAATTTCCCTTCTCAATGCACCATATAATGGATTTTTAAAAACACAACCTCAAGAGTGCTGATTTAATTAGTAGAAGCCCATAGACCCAAATTTGTGAATCATGTAATATAATGATATAAATGTTGGTTTGCATTTTGAATAATGTGAATGTTGATGTGGAGCAAAGAGCAAATGTCTGGGAGGTCTGGTAGCAACTGGCGAGAGCCACGACACCCCCATGAGCCTCATAAAAACAAGATTCCTTTCCCATCAACTTGCTTGGATTTGCATTCTTTCTTTGGCCAACCATAGATACTACCTTGTCTGCTGGGACCCGACAACAGAAGGAACTATAACCCAGGTCCCAGGACACCGGCAGGAGGCTAAAGCCTGATTCTATTAAAATAGACTGAATACTACCCAGCTGGAGAGACTGCAGGATGCACCTCTTACTGGGAAACCCTCCCACCCATAGGAGAAAATATGGAAACCTGTATTTTTAATGCAACGTACGTGGATATGACTGCTCTTTGCTGTAAAGCACAGACAAAAGATAAAACATGTGTCAATCTACATCCACCACGAATACAATCCACAAACCAATCCAAGTCTATCTGATTTTCCTTCAAAATATTTCATTAATTCCCATAACTGGTGTCCAGTCCAGGCCTTCCTTGGTTTTTTCATGTGCAGATTGCATAGCCGACGTTTCTTAAAGGCCTGAGATGGGACAGGCACTTTACATGCACAACTGTTAATTCTAAAAGTTACATTATACAGTAAAGCTTTTACAAATGAGGGGTGGAGGAGAGCTATTGTTTCTGCCTGCCTGGCACCCCTTTCCTTCCTCTTATAGTCCTTTGGGTCATTATTCCTACTCCACCCCACTCCCAACAATAGAACATTGATTAACCCTCCCCCCAGGCAAGTCTAGGTCAACCATGGAACTGTAATGATGGGCTGGGGATGAGCCAATGACAACGACACAACAACTAAGACAGCTTTGTGCTGGCTATAATATTCCAATATTCCAAATGGTTTCAATATTTTAAGGTATTTAATCCTCATAACAGCACTATGCCATCAGATCAGATCAGATCAATCGCTCAGTCGTGTCCGACTCTTTGCGACCCCATGAATCGCAGCACGCCAGGCCTCCCTATCCATCACCAACTCCCAGAGTTCACTGAGACTCACGTCCATTGAGTCAGTGATGCCATCCAGCCATCTCATCCTCTGTCGTCCCCTTCTCCTCCTGCCCCCAATCCCTCCCAGCATCAGAGTCTTTTCCAATGAGTCAACTCTTCGCATGAGGTGGCCAAAGTACTGGAGTTTCAGCTTTAGCATCATTCCTTCCAAAGAAATCCCAGGGCCTAGTATTTTCACGCTTTATCAAATAAGGAGACAGAAGCACACAAAGGTTAAGGAACCTGCCTAAAGTCATAAGCTCGGTTTTTTTCCTCAAAACTTAGAACTGTGGCTCTAGAAAGAGTCCTCTTCTCTTGGTGAAGAAACCAGGAAGAGCAACGGTTACCAGTTATCACATCCCCTACTTCAGAGTGAAATCTGCTTACACTTCTTCCCCAAAGAGGAAGAGAGAATCCTGGTGATTTTAAATCTCTAGTTTCATTTCTTGAGTTCCCACAGTTGCCTTAGCTTGACTGTTCAGCTTTCCTTCAGCTTTGGGAGTTAATCCAGCTTACTATACAATACCTTTTGTTTTAATACAGATTGAAGTGAGATTCAATCACTTGCCAGCAAAGGATTACTGGTTAACACCAGGAAAAGGAGGCTTAGAGAGGCTAGATGGCAGAATTGGGAACACAGCCAGGCTTTTCTGATTTGAAAGCCCCTGTGCAGTCCGCATGATCAATCCTCAGCTGGCCTGCCCTTCACAGAATCTCACCATGGCTGTTCCTTCCACTCACAACTGCACAGTAAGCCTTTCTTAAACAATACTTTCATCACTCTTCAATTTCTCTAACAGTTTTCCCCATTTCCTGATGTGTCTAGTCCATACCCCTCTCCCTAGTTTCTGATGCCCTCCAAATCAGGCCTCACTTAAATTTGAATGTTCCCACCATCCCCCATCCATCAAGAACCCAGCCTAGTAATTCACACTATCATTTCTTTACTCAAGTCCTTTCAAATGACTAAAATTAAACCTACTCAAGATTCAGTTCAAGTCTTGCCCTTTTCCAGGAATCGTGACCATTCTAACCATTATCAATAACCTCAGATACGCAGATGACACCAGCCTTACAGCAGAAATGAAGAGGAACTAAAAGGGCTCTTGATGAAAGTGAAAGAGGAGATGAAAAAGTTGGCTTAAAGCTCAACATTCAGAAAACGAAGATCATGGCATCCGGTCCCATCACTTCATGGGAAATAGATGGGGAAACAGTGAAAACAGTGTCAGACTTTATTTTTGGGGGCTTGAAAATCACTGCAGATGGTGATTGCAGCCATGAAATTAAAAGACGCTTACTCCTTGGAAGGAAAGTTATGACCAGCCTAGATAACATATTAAAAAGTAGAGACATTACTTTGCCAACAAAGTTCCATCTAGTCAAGGCTATGGTTTTTCCAGTGGTCATGTATGGATGTGAGAGTTGGACTGTGAAGAAAGCTGAGTGCCAAAGAATTGATGCTTTTGAACTGTGGTGTTGGAGAAGACTCTGGAGAGTCCCTTGGACTGCAAGGAGATCCAACCAGTCCATTCTAAAGGAGATCAGTCCTGGGTGTTCATTGGAAGGACTGATGCTAAAGCTGAAACTCCAATACTTTGGCCACCTCATGCGAAGAGTTGACTCATTGGAAAAGACTCTGATGCTGGGAGGGATTGGGGACAGGAGGAGAAGGGGACGACAGAGGATGAGATGGCTGGATGGCATCACCAACTCGGTGGACATGAGTTTGAGTGAACTCTGGGAGTTGGTGATGGACAGGGAGGCCTGGTGTGCTGCGATTCATGGGGTCACAAAGAGTCAGACACGACTGAGCGACTGAACTGAACTGAACCATTATTAATTTCTTTAACTGAGAGCACTGGACTATTTTGTCTGACAGAAAGTTAGTTTAACGAGGCAAGTGGGACCATTATATCCATCTTCATAATATATATACTTTTATTTCATCTGTTAGCTATTACATGAAAGTATTACTAACTGAAAGTGTAAAACAGGAGTTGTAAAAAAAGAAAAGAAACCAAATTGTAGAACTGATTCCACTTTAAATAATAGTAAAAATGATTTCCTTTAATACTTTTATCTCTCAAGTAAATGACTCAAGTTTTATTTTCTGTTAAGTGTCAAACACGCCAGGATTCAGATAAAACTCCAACTGAATGGAAAAGAACAAGGACTATGATTTTCTCCAACCATATATTTCTTAGTTGAGATGATTGTCTTTTTTGCAAGTTCAAAGCCCTTCTTCTTCTGTGTGAGGTGTTTGGCCCCCCACTGATGGTTTTGGTGAAGCTGGACTGACATTCCTGACGTGTCCAAGCAACTCATTCTTGACTACACTCAGGAATATTTCAATCCAATTAAGTGGAAAATTACAAAGCTCACAGCTGCCAGGATGAACTACCATTGTTTCTAAAAATGTTATTTATATCTTCCTTCTTCTGAACCTTAGAGTATATAACTTTCTGTTTAAGTAAAAACTGCTTGAGCCCTTGACTCATCAAACTTAAGATATTCCACTTTTACTAAATAATGTCCCTACAAGCCTTGTTTGGTTTCTACTTGTAGTCCCACAACATTCAGAAATGATTTTTAAAGGTAAATCAATAAAATATTTAGACAGTATAGGAAATATTCTTATACCTTCAGGATAAGAGGCTGACTTCTTTAATAGAACACACAAAGTGCTAATAATAAAAGAAAATTGACAAATATGACTTTATTGAAAGTAAAAATATATATTCACCAAAAGACACAGTTAAGACAAAAAAAAAGGCAACCCACAGACTAGAAGGAGATATGGGTACACATATAATCACAGATCAATAAGAAACAAGCAACCCATTTTTAAAAAATGAGCATGAGCCCTGAACCATCTCTGCAGATAAGAGGAAATCCCAGTAAACAACATACTTGGGAAAAGTGACACATTTCACTAGTAATTAAGGAAATGCAAGTTAAAATGCAATGAGATATAACTAGTTACCTACCAAAATAGTTAAAATTTAAGACTCAAAATAACATGTTTATAGGACTAGAACTCACACACAGCTCTGGTAGAGGCATAAACTGTAACCACCATTTTAAGAAACTTTCTGGCATTATCAACAACAGTTGAGACTATTCACTCTATGACACAGCGATCCACTCCTAAATATATAACTCAATAGAAATACGAGCATGAAAATTCATGGAAGCATTATTCACAACAGCCAAAACCTGGTCAAAGGCCAAATGTCCATCAGCAGTAAGATGGATAAATTATATTCTATAATGAAATACTCCATAGAAAGATAAATAAATAGATATACTTAGTAACATAGAAGAATTTCAAAAATGCCATGTGAAGCAAAAGCAATGGGGGAGGGAGTTGTGTGGTTATATTTATATAAAGTTAAAAAATCAAGCAAAACTAAAACATAAAGTTAAGGATAGTGGTTACCTTTAGAAGAGAGAATTCACTGAGATATACAGTTATAATTGCATTTTTCAAAGTATAATGTTAAACATTTAAAAATATGTTAAGAATTATTAACAATGGCAATTAGGAAATCACTGGATTTCTCAGAACATTTTCAATAGAGTAATTTGGTTAAAAGAAAGATTTTAAGTTTTTATAAAAGGTGAAAGTGAGAAAGAAGCAGAGGCAGTTGGTAGGTAAAGGTTCAAAAGATGGAAGCTACTTAGATAGGCTGGGACCGAACCCTTTTCTGGAGTGCCTGTACCTGGACAAAGGTCTCCTGGAGCAACAGAACACAGGAAACTATAAGGGACTAAAAATAACTACATGCACGTGCAATTAGTCACAAAAGGGCCAAAACCCACTCCCACTTGTGAGATGCCAGGCACAAAAGCAGGACACATGACGCTTACACACAGCACCACCAATGAGGTGGGCAAACCACCAAAGTCTCCCTTCCAGCTTGAGCCAACTGTCTATCCCTACCCTCATAGCCCATTTAAGAACCTCCAGCCTGCCCTCCTTGGGAAGCCTGCAAGGATACCTGTCACTTGTTTTTAAGTACCTATAGCAATTGATACCTCTTACTGATTGCTACTGATTAGAGTCCAAGGACCTGAGTCAGTAATCCATTCACTAATAAGTGATTCCAATGTATGGATGTGAGAGTTGGACTGTGAAGAAAGCTGAGTGCCAAAGAATTGATGCTTTTGAACTGTGGTGTTGGAGAAGACTCTTGAGAGTCCCTTGGACTGCAAGGAGATCCAACCAGTCCATTCTAAAGGAGATCAGTCCTGGGTGTTCTTTGGAAGGACTGATGCTGAAGCTGAAACTCCAATACTTTGGCCACCTCATGCGAAGAGTTGACTCATTGGAAAAGACTCTGATGCTGGGAGGGATTGGGGGCAGGAGGAGAGGGGGAGGACAGAGGATGAGATGGCTGGATGGCATCACCGACTCAACGCACATGAGTTTGAGTGAACTCCGGGAGTTGGTGATGGACAGGGAGGCCTGGCGTGCTTCGATTCATGCAAAGAGTCCGACACGACTGAGTGACTGAACTGAACTGAACTAAACTGAATGTAAACAATGGTAACCATATCTGTTTATGTGCACATTAAATATGCTGATTATTCCATTGTTAATTTCACTTGAGTACAAATTTTCACAACATCATTCTGGTTCTTATTGTTTAACCATAGTAACCATAAACTCAATAATGAACATCCATAATTCTATTCACAGAAATAAACAATTTCAGTTTTGACAATATAAATGGGTAATTTTGAAGGAAAAATAATTTTAACTTCAAATAATATATCTGGCTTAAAAATTTGGTTTTGAAAAAGAATATTGAAATGGAATATTGAGTTTTAATCAATGTACTTAAAGTTCATCTCAAGTTGCAACAACAATCTATCTTCAGTATTCCTATTCTATTTTTCACATTCTGAGTGAGATGACTCAGCAACACCTATTGTAACTAAAACCATAATATAAATAGAGGATAAAAATACACTCACTTATAAAAGTTAATGCCGAGGTAAATGGAACAAAATTTTCATTAAAGAAAGCAATTAATAAGAAATTTGCTGTGTTCATAAGTCTGATTTCCTCACTAGAATTAGCTATTCAGGCTTCCATTTTGGAACTTGCTTACTTTCTTTTTATACAACACAAAAGCCATTATCATTTAATTAAAACTATTCTATTAAATAGCTGACCTTTCACTTCAGAAGACTTTTGGTGCTAAATTTGATCCAAATTCCAAGTGAAAAGCACCCTCAGCTGAAGGCAGTGGTATGTTTGTGAGTTTCAGAAAATCAGCGAGCTGGCTCTAAACCAGCACTCTGTGCAAAAAGTTTCTCTGCCTGAGTCCACACATCTTAGGGAATGGTACCCTCTGGGAGTGATTACTGCAACACTAATACAGCATCTGCCCGCAATGCGGGAGACCCAGGTTCGATCCCCAGGTCTGGAAGATCCCCTGGAGAAGGAAATGTCAACCCACTCCAGTACTCTTGCCTAGAAAATTCCATGGGTGGAGGAGCCTGGTGGGCTACAATCCATGGGGTCGCAAAGAGTCAGGCACGACTGAGTGACTTCACTTTGACTTTTTTTTTGAAGTCACAAACTGGACAGTGTTAAATTCCATGGCCGCAAAGCTATTCAAGAAATATTTTGAAATACTGATTAAATTTTGAATTTTGCAGAATCATAATTTATGAAGTTGTTCTCCAAATGAAAGTCTATATTATATGCATTTTGAAAATTTACCAAAAATATAAACCTAATACAAGAACAAACCTTTTTGATTGCTATAAGATTGTTAAGATTATGTCAGAGGGCTTGATCATTTTCCTAGCTATTGATACACATTGCCAGGTTTCTTCCCAAAGCAAGAGTATTGGGTTCTTTTCTGTGTGCTAGATTCTGTTTTACTTGGATATTTTTATGGAAGAGCATTTTACAGTATATTTATAATGTTAAGATGAGGCCATTGCCATAATACATTAATGTATTCATCTCTCAAATACATGAAGCCAAATGGTCTACTTCATTTTTTATCCGTCTGTTGCTTGCAACCAACAACCACTAACTGATATACCACCCCACATGTAGAACACTTCACTTCCAGGTAGTGTACGTGCCTTTCTATCTGGACCTGAAGCCACAAAGAAATAAAGGTGAAGTAAGGTAAGACCCAGATGGAGAAGGGGGAGCAAGTAAGTATTTGGCTATGGGATTCTACTTTTCTTGTTCTACTTGCACATTTTTCCTGATACCCAGATAGGGGACTGGAAGAAACCTGTGCGGGGCAGCCTTCTACCGGCTTGCATTTCTGCAAAGATTAACAGGGCCTGATAAAGGTAGAGGCAGTATTTCACGCACTCCCTCTGCTCACAGGACTGTAGGTCAGCCCAGAATGCCTGTCCTGGTAACGTGTGGATGACCTTGGATCACACTCTTCTTCCTCTCTCAAGGAAAGCACTGAGGGCTGCCACATGCAAACAAGACAAGCTGTGAATCTCTCTCTAGTGTTACCAGAAGAAGAAAGATGATGAGAAAGTCATGCTTCCACATGTTTCTGTTTTCTAATTCCATTAGATCCCAGATCAAATATCTAAAAACCTGCGCAGAGCATGGTTCCCAGCAGGCTCCTGAGGACAATAAAGACCACCAGTGTAAAAGCGAAGCAGTACTTTGTTTCTCAAAGAAAGTGAGATTAGTAGCTTGCCAGAAAATTGAGTGAAATGGAAATGGAATGGAAAAATACTTATTTTAAAAACAGTAATGCAGAATTTAAATTTCCTATTGCAAAAATCTTGATAAGGCATTGGAAATACCAACTTGAAAAGATGATTTAAAATGAACACAGCAAGTTTTCCTGGTGTAGTAAATAGAATGTCATTGTTAACTTTCTTCCATGGAACAGCTGTATAGGTGAAATGCATTTTAACAGTTCCAGACTGTACCATGTGTGCCTATACCAAGCATACCTAGAAATTTGCATACAGCATTCATTTTCAAAGAATTAGGGAAAAATAAACTAGTAGCTAAGCAGAAGACACAGCTGCTAAATTCAATGAACTAAATAGCTGGTGTGAATCTTTAAGTGCATACAAAAGAGGCATTAAAAGATTCCTAACACACAAGGATACTCAGGGTGTCAAATATTTATGTTTTTTTTCCCTCACCAAAGCCCCAAAATTTTATGCAAAACTTTTATTTGAATTTCAGGCAAAATTTTAAAAGCATTTTGTTTTTAAAAAACAATCACCAATCTGTTCCTACAATCTGTAAGGGAGAAAAACACAAAAACTTGTCTGAACTTTGATCTGTGTTGTCAATAATCCCTGAATCCTGCAGGATATACTGAATTCAAAAATTTTCTACCCAATCCATCAAAACAGGTTGCAGATAATAATTTATATTTACTTTTTTTCTCACACCTGAGCATAAACCCTATGAGGGCAGAGATTATTTGTCATGATTGTACTCAAGGCCAGACACAGCAGGCAGGCATAGTACACCTCTTTAGTCAATACACACATAACTGTTCACATTGAGAAAAAAAATTACATGATGGAGGAAAAGCCTTTTTTGCAGGCCTTAGGAAGCATCACTACAAACAAAGCTATTGGAAGTGATGGAATTCCAATTGAGCTATTTCAAATCCTAAAAGATGATGCTGTGAAAGTGCTGCACTCAATATGAAGGAGTCTTTGGGCCTAGAAAAGAAAACAGTGGTCTCAAAGGCCCTTGCTGAATCATCTAACTGCAGAAAAAACAAAACCCAACTTTAGGTCCCGCCCTGATGCTCCAGGCCAGTTGTATCTACCTGGACATATTTCCCCTGCCCAGAAACCTTCCATCCCCTACATCAGCCAGGGACTTATCACCCCCTGCCCAGGGGACTTATCACTCCTTGCCCAAAACCTCCCACCCCCTGTTCAACTACAAATGCCATCTCAACTAAAGAATACCCAAAACGTCCCACCTAACATTTCCCTTAACATCTCCACAAACCTCCCTTTAAATATGAAGGCTCCTTGATCCCTCTCAGCCTGGTCATTAGGCTGACTGTCACCCCTCCTTGCCTGACTAAAGGTAACCTACCTACATTGAGGTCGTCTCTCCTTTTCAGCCTCGGCTGGAACTATACCTTACATTTTCGGTGCCAAAACCCGGGAGATGGCAAGGCACTTGTGTGTGTGTCTCTCTCTCACTCTCCCTCCCTCTCATTGTTTTCCCTTTTCCCAGAGTCTGGGAGCGTGAACACCTGCCAAGCTCACTTTCTGCCAGGGCTCATAAGTGCCTTTGTAAGCGGTACAAACCTCATCCTAAGGTTTTCTTGGTGCTTTGCTTACCCCCAGGCCTCCAGCTCTATCCCCTTTCTCTCTCTCTCTCTGACGACCTCAGGAACAAGGAACTCTTGCCATTCAACCACTCTACATGCAACACTCCACTCAAGCCGGCCCCTAGATTAAGGTAAGATCCAGACGGTGTTTTAGAGACACCCTAGAACTCAGTCCTCTCTGGGCCCCGGGGACCCCCGGCCTAAGGCCAATATGTAGGCGATGGTGGGGATGCTCCACCTCGACACAGAGCTCTCTTCTTATAACTCCTATTGAGACCACGGGTGATGACTTGAACTCCCAGTAGGAACCTCTGCTTGCCTTTCAATTATGGGGTCTAGCCAGTCTGTCCCAAAAGAATTCCTTCTGGCCTGTGTTCTCAAAAATCTCAAACCACTCTTACTGAACTCAAAGCTAACCGCTTAAAACCACTCTGTATACAGATCTGGCCTCAATACCAATTAGACAATCAAGACTGCTGGCCTGAATTCGGCACATTTGACTTTAACATTCTTCAAAATCTCACTGACTTCCTTAAACGGAATGGCAAGTGGTCGGAGGTCCCATATGCCCAAGCCTTTTGGGCCCTTCGGAGCAGGCCCTCCCTATGCAAGGGCTGCTCCACCCAGGAGGTCCTTCTATGCACCTTGCCTCCCAAGCAAAGGGGCTCCTCTTCAACTAACCGCCAATAGCAACCTTCTGCACCCCCAGAGTTCAACCCTATGGAGGAGCCGCCTCGCTACTGCCACCCTGCCAACCCTCTCCTTCCCCCTCATCCAACTCACCTACTGACTCTGAAACCTCTCCTGACTCTCCCTCAACCCCGCTACCCCATCTCTCCGACTCCCCCTCCCCCCTTCCCTCCCCTCCCTGCCACAGAGAGGTGGCAGGACCAGAGGGCCCCACCCGAGTCCATGTGCCATTTTCATTGTCAGACATGAGCCAGATAGAAGAAAAATTAGGATCATTTTCTGAAAATCCTACCAGATACAGAAAAGAATTCCTGAGACTCTCCCAGGCCTATAACCTCACGTGGAGTGACATATGCTGCTGCTGCTGCTAAGTCACTTCAGTCGTGTCCAACTCTGTGTGACCCCATAGACGGCAGCCCACCAGGCTCCGCCATCCCTGGGATTCTCCAGGCAAGAACACTGGAGTGGGTTGCCATTTCCTTCTCCAATGCGAGAAAGTGAAAAGTGAAAGTGAAGTTGCTCAGTCATGCCCGACTCTTTGCAACCCCATGGACTGCAGCCTACCAGGCTCCTCCATCCATGGGATTTTCCTGGCAAGAGTACTGGAGTGGGGTGCCATTGCCTTCTCCAGGAGTGACGTATATTATACCCTAAATGCCACTCTCACCCCAGATGAAATGGACCGTATCTGGCAAGCAGCGAAAGCCCATGCCGATCACTTACATAACCAAGACTGGGATAGCCCAGTTGCTGATGAGGTGGTGCCTCAATTAGATCCCCACTGGACTTACCAGCCCAGTGACACAGGTATCAGGAGATTCAATCATATGATTACCTGCCTTCTAGAAGGAATGCAGAAAAATACTCATATCCATGTCAATTATGATAAAGTCAGGGAAATCACCCAAGGGGCAGACAAAAATCCAGCCTTATTCTTGGCACACCTCACAGAAGCAGTCCAGAAGTATACCAACCTAGATATCACTACTCCTGCTGGGTTACTCTACCTTCATGTTCAGTTCATCAGCCAGTCTGCCCCTGATATTAGATGTGAGCTTCGACAACTAGAAAAGGGCCCTGAGACCCTCCAAAGAGACCTTCTAGAAGTAGCCTTAAAGGTGTTCAATAATAGAGAAGAGGAGGCTAAGAGAGAAAAAGACCATGAGAGAAAAGCTAAATATGCCTTTTTGGTGGCAGCAATTAAAGGAAGAGATCAGCCTGGCCCAAGTCATCCCAGACCAGGACTTAAGACCACCCCCCACTGCTCTGAACCCTGCTTCTGATGCAGCCAGTCAGGACACTGGGCAAAGGATGCCTGAACCCATGGCCCCCCACAAAAGCGTGCCCAACCTGTGGTCAATGGGGAGACTGGAAGATGGACTGTCCCCAGGGATGCCCTGGCACCCCTGGGGAGGTCCCCATCTCCCAGACCTGGAGAGTGGAATGTCCACAGGGATGCCCTAGTGCCTCTGGGGAAATCACCACTTCTCCCCAGAACCCCAGCCCAACCCTACAAAAGTTGTTCCAATAACGGGGCCTGGGTTCCAGCCCCCCAGCCTGTGTCCCGGACATGAGCTCAGAACTTAGGGTAGACGGGGTACTGGCTGGGAAAAAGACCTCCTTTATAGCAGACACTGGAGCTGCTTTCTCTCTCTTAACTTCCTACTCTGGCCCAACTCAAAACTCAGAACTCACAATCAAGGGGGTCTCTGGAGTTCCCGTAAGGCCAAAAATCAGCCCTCCATTACTCTGTTAATTTGGAAAATCGACCCTCATACAATCATTCCTCATAATGCCTCATAATACCCCAATGGCACTCCTAGGGAGAGATTTGTTATCCAAATTGGGGGTCTTTATTACCATACCCCTCTCAATGCAGTCTCTATATTCTGCATGCAGATAACACCTGGACTGTCCCTATCCCTCACCCCTGACCCTCCCTTGGATCTACCCGCCTGAGACCCCCAAGTCTGGGACATTGACCACCCATCCATAGCCAAACATCATCCCCCAATCCACATTACCCTAAAGGACCCCTGGACTATAATCACCCAACAACAGTACTATCTCACCCTGGAGGCCCACAAGGGACTTAAGCCTATCATAGACCGTCTTCTTCAAGCCTCTATCTTAATTCCTACACATTCACCACACAACACCCCTATTCTGGCAGTAAGGAAGGGACCAAACTCTTGGAGACTGGTCCAGGATCTTCAAAAAATCAATGAGGCCATCACGCCAAGATTCCCAGTAGTCCCTAATCCTTACACCCTCCTGTATGCCATACCTCCAACTGCAACCCACTTCACGGTATTAGATCTCAAAGACGCCTTTTTCACCATCCCCCTCCACCCCCTCTCCCAACTCCTTTTCACCTTCACCTGGCAAGACCCCGAGACTCAAGTTTCCCAACAACTAACATGGACAGTTCTCCACCAGGGGTTCAGAGACAGCCCCTACTTTTTTGGACAGGCTTTACAAAAGGACCTACAGACACTTGACCTAGGCCCAAGTCATCTCCTCCAATATGTAGATGACCTCCTCCTTTGTAGCCCAACCTGAAAACTCTGCTTCCAACATACTGCCAAACTCCTTGGGGCCCTGGGATCCTGGGGTTATTGGGTGTCCCGATCCAAGGCCCAAGTAGTACAGACAAATGACACCTACCTGGGGCTCTCCACATCCCACCAACAAATAACTATTCCCCCAGATAGAATCCAGGCCTTGATTAACTGTCCACTTCCAAAAACAAAAAGGAAACTCCTGTCTATCCTCAGCCTCCTAAACTTTTTCCGTATCTGGATCCCTAACTTCTCCCTCATTGTAAAGCCGCTCTATAAGGCAACTATAGGATGTCTGGATAAGCTTCTCTTTAACCTCTCCTTGCTGGCCAATCCTCTTCGCTAGCTCACCCAGAGCCTCCTCCAAGTGCCAACTCTCCACCTGCCAGATCACACCAGACCATTCTTTCTTTTTGCCCATTCCAACCAAGGACAGGCCCTGGGACTTCTATGTCAGCGGGCCAGAGACATCTGGGCTCCCATAGCCTATCTGTCAAGCAGCTTGACATGGTAACCAAGGGGTGGTCTCCCTGTATACAGGCCATGGCTGCTATTGTAGCCTTCGTACCCAAAGCAAATAAACTCTCTAGGCGTGCCCCTTTAACAGTCTGTTCTCCACACACCTTCCGAGACTTACTATCACATCGGGCTTTCCTCTCCTTTCCCCCTTCCAGGGTACAGGTCCTACATGACTTTCTCCTCAACCCTCATCTCTCATTCTCCCCCTGCTCTCCCCTTAACCCTGCCAGCTTATTACCCATGTCCTCTACAACAGACCCTCTCCTACATAGCTGCAACCTAACAGTAGATCTTACCCAAAACCCCTTCCAACATTTAACAGATCAGCCCATCCTAGACCCAGACACCCCACACTGGTTCATTGATGGGAGCTCTCAAAAATCCCCACCCTCTGCGGCAGGATATGCCATAATCCAGGGGGTCCTTTGTCACAGTCATGAAACCCAGACAACTGAAGCTTCACCTCTGCCACATCACACCACCTCCCAACAGGCAGAACTGATAGCTCTCGCCATAGCATTGACTCTGGCTAAAAATCTAAGGGTCAACATCCACACAGACTCCAAATATGCCTATAACATACTTCACTCAAACATCCTAATATGGAGAGAAAGAGGTTTCCTAACCCAAAAGGGATCCCCCATTATTAATTCAAACCTGATCCACAAGCTTCTAGAGGCAGCACTCTTACCAAACAAAGCCGCCATCCTCCACTGTAGGGGACATCAAAAGGGAAGTCTCATTTCAGCCTACAACAATGCTGCAGACCAGAAGGCAAAGGAGATAGCCGTGTCCCATCCCTCCATCCAGTCCCCTGTCATCTTAGCCCTGACTCCATCTGACCCTCCAACTACCAGAGAAATCCTCTATCTACACTCATTTTTTCATCCCTCATCCAAGACACTCCAGCAGTTCCTCTGTAACCACTTCCCCATATCCACTGCTGACCAATAATATTTAGATAACCTTACCCGCTCCTGTCAGACATGTCAACGTACTAATCCCAATTCCAACCTTAAACCTACATCCTTTCCAACCCATCAAATGCGAGGCAGCCTCCCAGCACAGGCTTGGTAGATGGACTTTATTCATACGTCCCCGGTTCAGAGAGTCAGATACCTCCTGGTCCTTGTGGACAATTTTCCGGGATGGGTAGAAGCATTTCCCACTACAAACAAAAGAGGCCCAAATCCTCCTCACAGAAATTATCCCCAGGTTTGGCCTGACTTCATCCCTACAATCTGATAATGGCCCATAATTTACATCCTAGGTCACCCAACAACTTGTCCAATTCTTACAGATACCCTGGAAATTTCACATTCCATATCATCCCCCGTCCTCAGGAAAGGTAGAAAGGATGAATGGAATAATCAAAGAAACTCTTACCAAACTAACCCTCAAGGTACATCTGGATTGAATTAAACTTTTGCTGATTGTTCTCCTCAAAGTGCGGGCTTTGACCAGAAAGCCCCTGGGCTCAAAGGCTGAGCCCCTTTGTGGTGATGTACGAAGGCTCATGCTCCCTCCTGGACTCCCCCCTGAACCTCCTCCCATACCAAGCTTCTTACACTCCCATCTGCTGGCAGAACTCTGCAATGCCCTCTGGAAATACATCAAACACAACTTGCCCGCCCCTGACCCCAAAGCCTCCCTGCCCCCTTTACAAACTAGGGACATGGTCTATCTGTCTGATAATCCCCAGGGTGACCTAACCCCAAAGTGGCAGGGACCGTTCAAAATCATCCTCCTTACCCCAACTGCAGCTAAACTTGAGAAGGTCACCTCCTGGGTACACCTCTCTCGCCTAAAATGGGTCACCTCCGATCCTGTGCTGCCCTCCTTAACTGACCCCATCAGATCTCACTCACAGGACCCACCTCCTTAAAAATCACCTGGCGACAACCTCCGTCGACCATTCAAGAAGACATGAATGACCCGGACCCTCTTCAACCTACAGCTGTTCCTGACCCAACTACTACAAGACCTCTGGACCAGTGCCCCAACAGGAAACTCCTTTGAAGACCTGACCACACTGGTGTCTCAACTGTGCTTCAGGGAACCTTCTACAACCTGACTCCAGACTAAATTGATTTCTTTACTTTCATTCTACATCCTAATGAACACTGTTCCTCCTCAGATTCAAGCAACCACCAACTTGGGGCCTTCTGCCCCTCGTCCTGACTGGCTTCTCCCCATCTCTCTAACCATAACTGCACTCTTAATCTTAGTCCTTGCTATAGGCCTAGTAACTGTCTCCCCTCAGGACTGGTTACCTATCCTTCGTCTCTTCATTGGTATCACCTACGTTGTTAGCTGTGTTCTATTCCTGGGGTGCTATTTCCTGCGCATTACCTAACTAGTAGACTCATGACTCCCCTGTTCCTTATCCTTGCTGCACTCCCCAGCCTTCTAGCTAGTCCCTGCCCCTGCTCAGACATTTATTCCTATGTTCATTCCTCATGTTATAATATGGCTCCAAGACCATGCACCATGAACCTCAGGGTGGGGTGGGGGAGAGTCCAAATCCCTACTCACTGTTAAAGTACAAAAGAGAGTGAGTTTCATGAGCACCAGCCCTAAGCCAAATGGAAGAAACATGTTTCTATCCCATTACCCACTGGGGGTACTCAGACGGGGGCAGGGTACTAGGCAAAAATCAGGAAAAGAAATAAGAACAAGTCATAAAGAACATAATTTCCTGGTTACAGGCAACCCCTGAGTCTTATAAACACCTAGACCTCCTTTCCCAATTACGGCCTCTCCTAAAACCTGCCTCTGGCAACCAACACCTTACCCACCTTCTCAACTCTTCTTTCCAGTTCTTCCAGTACACACAACACACATCCCAGTGTTGGATAAGCATGTCACTGTCTCCCTCACCACACATAGCAATTCCTTTATCTTCAACCTGACGGTTACAGGACAACTATACCTCCCCTTCCCAACAAAAAACCACACAACTCATTGCACCAGTCTCTGACAATGTCCTACTCTCAGCCTCTTCAAACCTAACCTGTATCAACTACTCTAGTCCCAACTACACTGGTCTTAGAAACTCTGCTCCCTCCTTCTGTTCCACTTGGGTTCTCTGGAACAGCACAAATAATTGCACCAATCCAGGAATCTTCATTCTCTGCGAGACCTATGCATATTCATATCTCCCCCTTGACCCCCCTAGACCTTGCATCTTGGTCTTCCTGACCCCGTGCCTAACATTCCTCAAAGAAGAAGAGATAGAACAAATAGTCTACCCCCAAGAGGAACTTTCCCACAGGAAAAAACGAGCTGTCATAGCCCCGTTCCTGATTGGGACTGGCATAGCAGCAGCCCTAGGCACCGGGATTGGGGGGATCTCAACCTTGGCCCATTTTTACAAGCTGTCCCAAGAACTTAATGAGGATATGGAGCAGGTAGTGGAGTCCTTCGTTTTGGTCCAAAGACAAATTAACTAATTAGCTTCTGTGGCCCTAAAAAATAGATGAGCCCTGGATCTTCTCACCACGGAAAGGGAGGGACCTGCCTTTTTCTAGGAGAGGACTGCTGCTATTTTGTAAATGAAACGGGCATAGTCCAAGGCAGAGTCAAAGAACTTAGAGACAGAATTGAACACTGCAGAAAAGAGTTACAAAACCTTTACACTTCCCAAAACCTGTTCCAACTGGCCCTCCCTTGGTTGCTTCCTTTCTTGGGACCATTGGTACTTATCATTTTATTCCTCTTATTTGGACCCTGTCTCTTCAATCTCTTTCAAAGTTTTCTCCAAGAACGGATTCGGGCCATCTCTCAAGACCAGGTCAAGACCCTTCTTCTTCTCGAAAGTTTCACCCCAACCTCAGGAAAAGGAGACCCTGGGCCCTAGGACGATCCTCTGTTCCAGACCCAGAACCATCACCTCATCCAACAGGAAGCAGCCAGAGAGATATGGCACCCTTTTTCCCATTTTTTATGATTTCAGGGTCTGGAATGAAGGAGTCTTTGAGTCTAGAAAAGAAAACAATGGTCTCAAAGGCCGGCCCTTGCTGAATCATCTAACTGCAGAGAAAACAAAACAGAACTTTAGGTCCCTCCCTGATGCTCCAGGCCAGTTGTATCTACCTGGGACTTGTTTCCCCTGCCCAGAAACCTTCCACTTCCTACATCAGCCAGGGACTTATCACCCCCTGCCCAGGGGACTTATCACCCCCTGTTCAACTACAAATGCCATCTAAAGATTACCCAAAATGTCCCACCTGACTAATGTTTCCCTTAACGTTTCCACAAACCTCCCTTTAAATATGAAGCCTCCCTGACCACTGTTGCACTCAGCCTGGTCGTTAGGCTGACTGTCGCCCCTCCTTGCCTGAATAAAGATAACCTACCTCCGTTGAGGTCGTCTCTCCTTTTCTGCCTTGGCCCGAACTGTACATTACACAATATGCCAGCAAATTTGGAAAACCCAGCAGTGGCCACAGGACTGGAAAAGGTGAGTTTTTATTTCAGTCCCCAATAAAGGCAATGCCAAAGAATGCTCAAAGTACCGCACAATCGAACTCATCTCACACGCTAGCAAAGTAATACTCAAAATTCTCCAAGCCAGGCTTCAACAATACATGAACTGTGAACTTCCAGATGTTCAAGCTGGTTTTAGAAAAAGCAGAGGAACCAGAGATCAAATTACCAACATCCGCTGAATCATTGAAAAAGCAAGAGAGTTCCAGAAAAACATCTATTTCTGCTTTATTGACTATCCCAAAGCCTTTGACTGTGTGGATCACAATAAACTGTGGAAAATTCTGAAAGAGATAGGCATACCAGACCACCCAACCTGCCTCTTGAGAAATCTGTATGCAGGTCAAGAAGCAACAGTTAGAACTGGACATGGAACAACAGACTGGTTCCAAATAGGAAAAGGAGTACAACAAGGCTGTATATTGTCACCCTGCATATTTAACTTATATGCAGAGTACATTATGAGAAACGCTGGGCTGGAGGAAGCACAAGTTGGAATCAAGATTGCCAGGAGAAATATCAATAATCTCAGATATGCAGATGACACCACCCTTATAGCAGAAAGCAAAGAACTAAAAAGCCTCTTGATGAAAGTGAAAGAGGGGAGTGAAAAAGTTGGCTTAAAGCATAACATTCAGAAAACCACAGAGAAGGCAATGGCACCCCACTCCAGTACTCTTGCCTGGAAAATCCCATGGACGGAGGAGCCTGGTAGGCTGCAGTCCATGGGGTCGCTGAGAATCGGACATGACTGAGTGACTTCACTTTCACTTTTCACTTTCATGCATTGGAGAAGGAAATGGCAACCCACTCCAGTGTTCTTGCCTGGAGAATCCCAGGGACGGGGGAGCCTGGTGGGCTGCCGTCTATGGGATCGCACAGAGTCAGACATGACTGAAGTGACTTAGCAGACAGCATATTAAAAAGCAGAGACATTACTTTGCCAACAAAGATCCATCTAGTCAAAGCTATGGTTTTTCCAGTGGTCATGTATGGATGTGAGAGTTGGACTGTGAAGAAAGCTGAGCGCTGAAGAATTGATGCTTTTGAATTGTGGGGTTGGAGAAGACTTTTGAGAGTCCCTTGGACTGCAAGGAGATCCAACCAGTCCATTCTAAAGGAGATCAGTCCTGAGTGTTCATTAGAGGGACTGATGTTGAAGCTGAAACTCCAATACTTTGACCACCTGATGTGAAAAGCTGACTCATTTGAAAAGATCCTGATGCTGGGAAAGATTGAAAGTGGGAGAAGGGGATGACAGAGGATGAGATGGTTGGATGGCATCACCGACTCAATGGACATGGGTTTGGGTGGGCTCCGGGAGTTAGTGATGGACAGGGAGGCCTGGCATTCTGCAGTCCATGGGGTGCAGAGTTGGACACAACTGAGCAACTGAACTGATATCTCATGGAGAGGAACTATACATAAATATTTAACATTTAGCATACAGGGTTCATTTGAGTCAGGCCAAGTACCTAAACTGGATTCATCCCTTGTAATTCTCAGCACTTGGGTAAGATTTGAGGGGGTCCAGAGGCAGCCTTTAGTGAGAAGCTGGGTGGGCAGGAGAGACCATGGATTGGAAAGAGGACTGTTCACAGGGATGAGAAGCTGCAAGTTGTAATAGACACATCCCTACCCTGATGCTTTTAGTCTAGTAGGTCCACACTACTCACTGAATATAGCTTCTAGAGATTTAAAGGATAACTGACACATCCCATCACATTCAATACACCCCTAAAACTATTGTGTAAGACCCATTCATTATTCAAAATTAGTCTGGTACTGGGCAGAGAGTGGCATATAAAGCAAGATCCTCACTCTTGGGGAGCTTGTATTCTGATCATTGGTAGTTTGGTGCAGACTTGAAGAGGCCTATCCCCAAATCTGATGAAAAAAACAAACAAACAAAAACAAAACAAAACAAAAAATAGCAAATAACAATCAGTACTGACGATTGGAAAGAATGCAAAACTCAAACCTTACCCTTGGAGAAATGTTATCTAAAACCAGATCAATTTGGAACTAAGGCAGAAAAGAATGCCAGAAATCAACATGCCTCTTGGGAAAACAGTACAATGGGCTAAAGAAGGAAGACAACATTTTGAAGGGAAAAAACCCCCAAAACATTAATGCTACTTTGAGGGACAAGACTGGGTACATGGCAGTCTGTGATATAAACAAAGTATGCCCCAGGAGGAATTCTTCTTCCATACAGTCAGCGGACAGAGACTTGACCTGGGCTGAGAGAATCACACAGATCCTGTTCTTTACAAATTTCTACCAGGAGAAGAAAAGCAAAGATTGTATAAGCAAAAACATTTTAAGGATAATGTTCTTGATAGCACACACAAGCTTGACCAGAGGGAGGCGAGAATAGTGAGAGGAAGGCAAAGCCTGAAGCCATCGGTAGCTTGTGCATCAGATCAGAATGAGAGCCCTTCGGGGAAGATATGGGACTCAAGTCATGGGGGTGGGGGCCATCGTGTGGATGTGGAACATAATTTCAGGATAAAGGGACACAGCGGACCTGATTTAGCTGTTCAGGACTGAGTCCCCGTCCTTCCCCAGGCTCTCAGGCTTTGGTGTTGATGCATGTTTATACCAACAGAGCTCCCAAATTAAGCTGATTTAATGATAACAATGAATTTTTAAAAAGTAACTAAAATTCTTCTCATTACTGCATTTACTTGTCATAAAAATTAACCATTTTAGGACTGTTGAAGTCTGTAAAATCTAAGAAATGCTTCTTAGTCGGGCATATTTTACAAACCTATTAAAGAAAAAAATGACATCTCAACTGCATTCATGTGAATTGCTAATGCTTCATTAATGATGCTCAAATGCAATGATCACTGGGTGAACAAAACTGTGGGGAATTTTTAATCTCAACAGTCATTATTGTTTTAAGTCATTTGTTTGTTTATGGTGACTAACTGTATACTTATTATTATATAAAAGTCTATTTCTGTGGTGCAAAAAGCTGTTTTCCAATTATAAGCAATCTAATAAATGAATCTGAATAGTTTGATAATAAAGTAAGCAACCAGTGATTCATTTTTTTATGCAACTCATTGCTTCACTGCAGTAATAAACACCACTGTTCAGAAATACTTGTAGAAGTTTTTTAGACCCAGGATTATTAATTTTTTCAGAAAACAGCAGGTTGACTCTACTTATAACTCAATAAAACCAAAATAAGCTGCTTTATTTACTTAATTGGACCAAAGATCCCTGAAGCCAGAGTTTATGATTAGATGATTAAAATAACTCTCCATTCCACTGCATTGTCAGAGGGTATTCATTTAATTGTTACTTTTGAGTACATGAAACCTGTACAAGAGAACACTGTCCCTTGTTTTTCCACATTTTCTCTTCTGGAGATTGAGAAAAACTGTTGCTGGCTTTCTATAGCCCTCAGTTATTAAATCTTTAAGCTAAGGTCAGAGCTAATGCTCCAAGTACTCATTAATTCAAACTGGAATGCTTCATGTTTGGGTAGCTTCTTATTCAGTATATTATTATCATGAGTGTGTTTGGATGTATGTGTGTGTAAATAGAGTATTTTTTAAAAAGACTCATCTGATAATTGGAGGGTTGCTTAGACTCTGAAGATAAGTTTCAAGTACTGTGAAGTCATAGAAGAGGTCAACATTTACATATTAATGTGGAAAGATGTACTGTTAAGAAAGCAAATTGCAGAATAATATTATGGTATCTTCTATTTGGATTTGAGTATCATTAAAGACTATGACTCCTCTAGGAAAAAACCACCTGCTTACATTTTCTGGAAGGATACCCTGCAAAGTGCTACTGACAAGAGAACTGGAAATCAGGAATAGAAAGAAGGTTCACCTCTCACTGTACATCCCAGACTCCCAGTCTCTGTTTCTTCCTGCCCCTCAGTCTACGCGTTGTCAGTTCCCTTGACTTGTCCCTCCTACAGTACTCACAGCCGAAATGCTGGCAACCCACAGAACCTCTCCTACACTCCCTTCTCTTCTTCATTCTCCAATAACGACCTCATTTAGGATGATGGCTTTCAATATCATCAAAAACTGATGAATCTCCAGTCAAAATTCCTATGCCTTACCTCTTTCTGGAAATCTTGAACTATACAGCACATTGGTCCCTTAATATAGGCACAGAGTTGATGAATGGCATCTCAAATTTAATTTGACAAAAAAAATTCTTGTTTTTATCTCTGAATCTTTTTCAGTTAAATAAAGTAAAACATTATTCCTCCATGATTAAGTCACAATCCAGGAATTCCTCTTTTTCCTATCCTTCCTATTCCTCTATCCTTCATTCCTCTTTTTCCTTTACACTGAATATTCAGTTTATCAAGGAGTCTTCTAGTGTTCTCTCTGAAACATCCCTTACCCATCCATTTCCTTCTATCTCTTTGACTACAGTCCACATATAAGCAACTCTCACATCCCACATGAACTTCTTATAGGACTACTGCTTCTTTTCTAGTTTCCCTATAATCCATTTCCCCCATGGTAGCCAGAATGATCCAAGTTGTTTTCGTTTTCCCCTTCTCTACTTAATATATGCCAATGGCTTCCCATTGCTCCTAGAACAAGTTACACTGGGTAGAAAGATCTACTGTTTGGGCTTTGCCTACCTCTGTGACCTCATCTCAGGTTGCTCCACCCCTTTCCCACTAAGTTCATTACACGGCTTTCCTTTGGTTCCTCAACGAGACCCAGTGTGCACCCACTTTCGCACTTTTTCACTAACCGTTCCTTCTGTCCAAATCTTCTTCCCCTGAATTCTCAAATGGCTTATTTTTTCCTGTAACAGAGACTGATACTCAGAAGTGGAGTGCTGCCATTATAAAAGCCTAAAATATGGTACTGGCTTAGCAGTGTGATAGCAGGAATAAAGGACACAGACACTGCAAGCGAAAAAATCTGGTGACTCTTGTTCTGCTGCTGCAAAACTTTTGGTTACAGTATCTCCCAGGATAGGGCCTCCCAGGTAACTCAGTGGTAAAGAATCCACCTGCCAATGCAGGAGACATGCAGGATGCATGCAGGTTTGACCCCTGGGTTGGGAAGATCCTCTAGAGAAGGAAATGGCACCCCACTCCAGTGCTCTTGCCTGGAAAATCCCATGGATAGAGGAGCCTGGTGGGTACAGTCCATGGGGTCCCAAAGAGTCAGACATGACTGAGTGACTGAACATGTGCATCTGCATGCACACACATGCACACACATACACACTCACACACTCACACATATCTCCTGCAATAATTCAGAAGGCAAATCATATGCCTACACGTCTACATTCCAGGAAAAGAGGCTAAACAGAAAGCCAGAATATCACCATGTAGCTGCAGCTCCTTGCCACTTTCTGACAAGTTATTACAAAAGAGAAATGATATCAGGCAAGAACTGTCCAGTTTATAAGAGGTCTGGAGCTTGACAAGGTTGGAAAAACTTAACTTACGTATGCACTCTCAAATATCAGGAGCTAAGACTGTTTTCACTCATATTCTTTTTCAAAAACCTTACATAAATCCAAACAGAGGAATAAAGCAGTGATTCTCACCCGGGGACATTTTGCTTCCCCAGGGAACACTTAGCAATGTCTAGTGACACTTTTGGCTAGGACACCTGAGACAGTGATACTGGCATCTCCTAGATAGAGACCAGGGATGCTGCTAACATCTTTGAAACCACAGGACAGCCCTACACAATAAAGACTTTACTAAGGCTTCCATAAGCCTCCTGGAAGAAATCACAGGAAGCGAAGTCTTTGACATTGGTTTTGTCAATGATTTTATAAATACAATACCTAAAACACAAGTGACAAAGCTAAAATAAATAAATGGGACCACATCAAACTAAAAAGTTTCTGCACAGCAAAAGAAACAACAAAATGAGGTTATCTCAGAGTGGGGTAAAATATTTGCAAACCACATATCTGATAAGGGCTTACTATCCAAAATACATAAAGAACTCATATAACCCAACAGCGGAAAAAACAACAAAACAAACAGAAAAAAAAATTTAATTTGAAAAATGAGCAAAGGATCTGAATAGACATTTTTCCAAAGAAGACATTTAAATAACTAACAGGTCTATGAAAAGGTACTCAGTATCACTAATCTTCAGGGAAATGTGAATCAAAACTACAATGAGGTGTCACCTCACACCTGTCAGAATGGCTATTATCAAAAAGATAAGAAGCGACAAGTGTTGATGAGGCTGTGGAAAAAAGGGAAAAGTTGTGCCCTGCTGGTGGGAATGTAGATTGGCACAGCCAGAATGGAAACCAGTATGGAGGGTCCGCATTAATTAAAAACAGAACTACCGTATGATTCAGCAGTCTTGCATCTGGGTATTTATCTGAAGAAAACAGATCACTAACTCAAAAAGGTAACCACACCCCCTTGTTCACTGCAGCATTATTTACGAGTGGTAAAGAACCCGCCTGCCAATGCAGGAGACGTAAGAGATGTGGATTTGATCCCTGGGTCAGAAAGATCCCCTGGAGGAAGGCACAGCAATTCACTCCAGGATTCTTGCTGGGAGAATCCCATGGACAGAGGAGCCTGGCAGGCTACAGTCCATAGTGTCACAAAGAGTCGACACAACTGAAGCAACTTAGCACATACACAAGACATGGAAATAATCTAAGTGTTCACGGATGGATGAATGGATAAATAAAATGGTATATACATACACATTATATAATGGAATATTACTCAGCCATAAAGAAGAAAATTTTGCCATTTGAAACAACATAAATAAAACTTGAAGTTTTTTATGCTAAGTGAAGTAAACCACACAGAAAAAGATAAATACTATGTGATACTATGTGATCTCACATAAATATGAAACCTACTTAAACAAAAGGACTAAATCTTATAATTTTTTTTTCAGCTGAACTCCAAGTATTCCACAAGATTACTTCAGGTCATCCCAAGAGTGCCTCTCCTATAGCACCAAAAGGTAGCTTCAGATTCTGCAAAGCAGGCTTGAGGCAAAAGTAAAAGGACTATTTGCAACTTATCTCATGCTTAATTAATGGATAGATGCCAGAAATATGACAGTGAAATAACAAGTGTAAAAATAAACATTTCTTTCATGCATTTCTTTCCAAGACACTTAAAAGTGTAAAGATTTAAATATCTTCTTTCACAGAGAATTAATATATTAAAAGTGTATGTTAGTATATTCTACTTTGAGAGTTGATATAATATACCTTTACATCACTTCTGTATACAGGGCCTTATTTTGTTTTATAATGTGGCTTGGGCAGTGCTATCATGATGCAATAATTTCTAAATTTCTCCCACCAAATTATAACCACTAATACAGTGCTTTTCACATCACATTTCTCATTTGAGTTAAAACGCCAGGCATCAGAAGGAATATGTATTCATTTCAAATTTGTGAGGTCAGAAGCTTTTGAAAATTATGTTTACCTTTTCATGATCTTTACACTTAAACTAATAATTTTCATCTCCAATGGACTTAGTGATAGCCCCTCTTAATATTAAGGTACAAATGTGAGAAGATTTAGCTGGAGGCCATAGTTTAAATCATAAATAGCTCTTAGTTTCTTTGCATGAATTGCACAGAAGAGCTCTAACACAATACACTTCCTGGAAAACATAAAACTCAATTTTTTTTAATGTGGTTAATCTTTAGGCTTAAAAGAAATCCAGAATCAAAACAAGTAAAAAAGACACAAGTCAGGCTAAAGTCGCACAGTTTTAAGAGCCCCAGCCCAGGAGTTCAGACATCTGGATTTTTGTTCCATGAGTTCCATTAACTGACAGGGTTGTACTAATTGTGCAGCCAAGTAGACTGTGCTCTGGAAACTCAGGAGCACCGTTCATGTGGTCCAAACTTGATCATGTGAACCGTGCCCCTTAGTTTTCTCACCTGCAAAGCAAAACAACTGCAACAGGTATCTTTTAGGCTTCTGAAGTTATAGATTTGCAACCATCTTCTCCATGCATTTTCATTAATTACATATATTAGCTCTGCCCATATTTTCAGAAAAATGCATATATGATTTGGTGATAAATTATTAATAATGTCAACACAACATTTCATCAATCTATTTCACAGAAAGTGAAGCTTGTAAAGGCACATTTTATGAAGACAGTATATGGTAATAAATAAGTTATAGTTTACTGTTATTGATATAATAGTTTTTAACTTAAGGATTCCTATATTTCATTCTTCTATCCCAAGGTTCACAATTTTTACTAACTTAAAAACTAGTCAAGGAAATATATAGTGGTACATACATAAAAATGAAAGTAAAAGTGAAAGTCAGTCATGTCCGAGTCTTTGTGACCCCATGGACTATACAGTCCATGGAATTCTCCAGGCCAGAATACTGGAGTGGGTAGCCTTTCCTTTCTCCAGGGGATCTTCCCAACCTAGGGATTGAACCCAGATCTCCTGCATTGTTCATTGGGGCAGATGCTTTACCAGCTGAGCCACAAGGGAAGCCCATACATAAAAATCGGGAGAAGTAATTACAATATCTAAATAATAGCAAGCAGAGATGATAAAGGAAAGAATTTTAGGAATAGCACACTATTACTAGTCATTTATTTACTTTAAAATTGATCAGGTTAAGAATGTTCAAAGAAATAGCTTTATTAGCATCTTTTATTGCTTCTCTCTTATATCCTAAGTCAATGTAAAGAAGGTGGAAAGCAAGTGTATTTTTCCATAGTCTGTCTCTTCACATTTTATTGCCAAGGATAAACTTGAAATTAAATGCTTTTAATATTCTGATAAATATTCATTTATATGATGTTTATAGGTGGTTTCAATTTACTGAAAAGGTACTACAGGACATGCTGAAATTCTTACAGATTTATAAAGTAAGAAAAAGGGTTTTTTAAATAAAAATGAGCCAGTGAAATCTAAATGCTATTGAAGGACCTACTACCCTCAAATCAGATTAGGAGGGTTGGCTTTGGACATGGCTTGAATTGGAAGTGAAGATAAGCAGATGTAAAAGAGTTAGAGAAGAAAATAGAAGATCAATCTGAAAATAAAACTGGCTTTAATAATTCTTTACTTCTTTGAATAGAAACCTATTAAAACACTTTAGAAAGATTTGACAAATCTTGACAAGATGAAATGTAATTGTTTCCTGCTTAAAACGTAATATTTTAACTATTTTTATAGACTGGGGATGAAAATGGAGATTATTAGGGGCTTCTGCCTCCTTTGCTAATGCATTAGTTATCTATTGCTGAGTAAAAAAAAATACAATACAAAGACACTGGCCAAGGCTGGGTTCTGGCCTGGTGATTCAACTGGGGAAGGATCCATCACTCATGTGGTTGTTGGAAGTATTCACCTCCTTGCAAGTTATAGGATTTATGGAAGCTGACTTGTTTAAAAACCACAGGTGAAGAGAGAAAAAGTCAGCTAGCCAGACAGATTCTAACATAACATAACGTAACATAATCATTAGACTGACATTCCTACACATTTGCTATACTCTATTGGTTAGAACCAAGTAAGTCACGGGTCCAGGAAAAGGAGGTAATTACACCTGGAAACAGAGGTCATAGGGGCCACCTTAGAGTCTTCTTGCCACAGTCCACCCTCTGGAATCAATAATTCACATCTCTTTCCTTAAAAAACTAGGAACAAAACCATCATATGACCCAGCAATACCACTTCTAGGCAGATACCTTGAGAAAACCAAAACTGAAAAAGACACATATACCCCAGTGTTCATTGCAGCACTATTTACAATAGCTAGGACATGGAAGCAATTTAGATGTCCATCAACAGATGAATGGATAAAGAAGCCGTGGTACATATTTATACAAAGGAATACTACTCAGCCATAAACAGGAATGCATTTGAGTCAGTTCTAATGAGGTAGATGAACCTAGAGCCTATTATACAGATTGATGTAAGTCAGAAAGAGAAAAACAAATACTGTATCTTAACATATATATGGAATCTAGAAAGACGGTACTGATGAACCTCTTTGCAGAGCAGCATTGGAGACACAGAGAACAGACTTACAGACAAGGGCAGAGGGGAGGAAGGAGAGGGTGAGACGAATGGGAAGAGCAGCATGGAAGCATATACACTAACATATGTAAAAGAGACAAATGGAAATTTGCTGTATGAACTCAAACTGGGGCTCTGTAACAACCTAGAGGGGTAGGAAAGGGTGAGAAATGAGAGGGAGGTTCAAGTAGGAGGGGAGATATGTATATCTATGGCTACTTCATGTTGATGTATGGAAGAAATCAAACCAATATATTGTTTCAATTAAAAAATAAATTTTAAAAATTCACATCTTTTCCACATGCAAAATGCATTTGTCTCTTCTCAAGATTCTCAAGAGTCTCATTGCATTATAGCATCAGCTCAAAGTCTAAAATCTCATCATGTATATTAAGAATTAGGTCCAGGTGCAGATTAGGCTCTTCGGTGTAATCTGTTAAGTATAGCTCCTATGAAACAATTACTCTCCATATTCAGACTTGGTCCTTTGTATATTCTATCAGTATTTATTCTAACTGGAATATTTGGTCCATTTCCAGCCAGCAGTGCATACATGTGTTGGTTAAGTTCCTTAATATTCAGGCATGAAAGTGACCTCTGTCAAAGTTGTCTGTCAAAATACTGGATTTTACTCTACCTACACAGGTTCTTTCTACCTCAATTTCTTAGCAGAAGAAATAGCTGGGTCCCATTTATTAGAAGACAGTATCCATGGGAGACTATAGGAAAGATACTAGGTCAGCCAAAACCTTCATCCAAGTTCTTCTGTAAGATGTTACAGAAAAATCCAAACCAAATTTTTGGCCAGCCCAATAATGCAGGATCTATGGACCTCTAACTATATTCAACTTTATTCTTGACTAAATCCATCTCTTTGGTTCCTGACCTCAAGTGCAGCACCCACCACATTCCCAATTGGGTTTCCTCATCCAGTCAATCCTAGAGGAAATCAACCCTGAATATTCTTTGGAAGGACTGTTGCTAAACAGGCTGAAGCTTCAATACTTTAGCCACCTGATGCAAAGAGCCGACTCATTGGAAAAGACCTGGATGCTGGGAAAGATTGAAGGCAAAAAGAGAAGGGAGTGGCAGAGGATCAGATGGTTAGATAGCATCACCAACTCAATGGACATGAATTTGAGCAAACTCCAGGAGATAGTAGAGGACAGAGGGGCCTGGCGTGCTACAGTTGGTGGGGTCACAAAGAGTCAGACACAACTTAGTGACTGAATAACAACAGCTTTAGAATCCTTGTCAGAGATCTGCTTCCAGCTCTAGTCTGGGCCAGGTCTATGAACACTCCCCCCTCCCAGGTTTTTCCCCTCCTAAAGAGTCCAACCTATGAAAAACAGCTGCATCCTACACTGTAGGATTTATTAAATCATTTATTCACTCAACTAATGTAATTTCTGTTGCAACCTTCTCTCCTCAACCCACAGAAGTGGATTTCTCTCCAAATTAGGTTTTGGGAAATCTAGGAGGTGAAGGATAAAAACAAAGGCATCTTCATTCATCTTCCAAGGGATGAAAACCTTGGATTTCAAAGTACATCTCTCCTGACACACTAAGCATGATTTTTCTAAGTGGTACCTTCCTCAAAAATAGGAGTTCTATATTTGAATCTCTGGGATTAAGTTCTGTATTTGAACATCTGGGTTTTTCCTGAGAATATGAAGATGTTGTCTCAATGCACTTTGAAGATGCAGTGCTTTAATCAAGCTGATTGTAAATTATGAAAGTATAAAAACATTTTAGTATAGGAAACACTTGACATTTCAAAATAATGGCTTTTTGTTAATTACTGCTTCTATAGAACGAGTGCAAGGTCTCCAGTGGAAACTTAGTATCATAGAGGAAACAGGTTTACTAGCTTGAAAATTAGTATCAGCCCAATTCAGACAGAAACAATGCATCTTACCACATATTGCATTGAGAATATGCCATTCTTGAAAATCTTGGTGTGTGGAAGAAATTTCATATTTACAGCCAACATTACTGTAAAATAAGTGAAAAATATTAATATATTATGAATTAACATTTTTATTATTAAAACATTATAACAATAGTATTTAACTTATATGCAGAGTACATCATGAGAAACGATGGGCTGGAAGAAGCACAAGCTGGCATCAAGATTGGGAGGAGAAATATCAATAACCTCAGATATGCAGATAACACCACCCTTATGGCAGAAAGTGAAGAAGAACTAAAGAGCCTCGATCAAAGTGAAAGAGAAGAGTTAAAAAGTTGGCTCTATATTCTTTAAACTAAGATCATAGCATCTGGTCCCATCACTTCATGGGAAATAGATGGGGAAACAGTGGAGACAGTGGCTGACTTTATTTTTCTGGGCTCCAAAATCACTGCAGATGGTGACTGCAGCCATGAAATTAAAAGATGCATACTCCTTGGAAGGAAAGTTATGACCAACCTAGACCACATATTAAAAATCAGAGACATCTAGAGATGTCTAGTCAAGGATATGGTTTTTCCAGTGGTCATGTATGGATGTGAGAGTTGGACTGTGAAGAAAGCTGAGTGCCAAAGAATTGATGCTTTTGAACTGTGGTGTTGGAGAAGACTCTTGAGAGTCCCTTGGACTGCAAGGAGATCCAACAAGTCCATCCTAAAGGAGATCAGTCCTGGGTGTTCATTGGAAGGACTGGTGTTGAAGCTGAAACTCCAATACTTTGGCCACCTGATGTGAAGAGCTAACTCATTTGAAAAGACCCTGATGCTGGGAAAGATTGAGGGCAGGAGGAAAAGGGGATGACAGAGGATGAGATGGTTGGATGGCATCACTGACTCAATGGACATGGGTTTGGGTGGACTTCAGGAGTTAGTGATGGACAGGGAGGCCTGGCATGCTGCAGTTAACAAGTTCACAAAGAGTTGGACACGATTGAGCGACTGAACCGAACTGAACTGAACAATAGTACAGAATATTCAAAAATAGATAGGGAAATAGGTAAGCCTACCATCTTAAAAAAATCACAAAGTATTTAATATGTTTCCTTTCAGTCTTCTCTACATAATTGTATATAGCTATAACAATGGCCTGCATTCTATTTCATGTACTTATTTTTCACTTATTAAGGCGTTTCTATGTTGCTATGTTCATGATCATTTCTTCTAATTGCATAGTCTAACAAGTAGGTCCATTCAATTTACCTATTAAGATATTATTGTGGGTTATTTTTTCTTCCAGTTTGTCTTCCTGTTATCAATAATACTATAAGGAACATCTTCCTCAACAAGTTTTTCCTTTAGCTTAATTTGGTAGAATACATTCAATAAATTGACTTGCTTGTTAAAGCATTACAAATCTGTTCATGGCTCTTGATTTCCGTTACCACGCTGCCTTCCCTGAGGGCTGTATCACTTATCTTCCCACTTGCAAGGTATAAAAAATATCATTTTCATTGTTTGTTCTCAATCATTTCCTTTGAGTAGAAAAATAACTTGTTCTGCCTTTTAATTTCATTCTATGATTACTAGCAACCACAAACCCATTTTTACAGTTTCCTTAATATTTCTACTTCATTTTGGAAAGAAATTTTATTTGTATTTGCCAATTATCCTGGGGTAAAACTTTTTTGCTTATAACTGAATGTTCTTTTCATATGTCATCATTAGCTCTGATTACAGACAATAAAATACTTTTCTCTATCATTTCTTTGGTGGTACAGTTTTTAAGAGCAATTGAATCATCAGCTAGAACTGCCAAATATAAAAATCCCTCACAACATATCTAACAATATTTTTAAACTGTAATAGATGAGCACAATCAGTTCTTTATTTTAAATCACCACCTTTATTAATCTTAACAGACTCTACAGGACTCCTCCAGAATTCCTGTTATTCCTTCAGGGCTAACTTATGCCATTATTCCATAAATGTTTCTTATAATAACACTCAGTTTTTAAAAACAATGTGAAAACCTAAGAGGTTATTAAAAAAACTTCAACATCAGTGACACATTAATATAAATCAGTTCACATCCTTAGAGATTATAATTTTTAAAAATACATTTAACAAACATAAAAATTACAGTTAACAGTAAATATGGCTCAGACAGTAAAGAATCTGCCTGCAGTGCAGGAGCTCTGGGTTTGATCCCTGGGTCAGGAAGATTCCCTGGAGAAGGGAATGGCAACCCCCTCTAGTATTCTTGCCTGGAGAACCCTATGGACAGAGGAGCCTAGCAGGCTACAGTCCATGGGGTTGCAAAGAGTTGGACATGATTGAGCGACTAGTACCTTTTTTTTTTTTCCATACTTTCAAACACAAATGCATCACATAGAAAAATTTATGAAAATGAAAAATAAGCATTTATGTTAGGTTCATTTGCAAGCAAGCATTATCTTCATTGTCTGCCCAAGGGTGATCAATACCCATAGGAAATAGCATCACGGCAAGGTAGGAAGATGAAAAACTGAGTTCAAATTCAGCTCTGCCAGTTAGCAGGACCTGAGGGAATGCAATCTTGTCAATCCACATCTGTTTCTCATCTACAAAATAGAATAATATTCCTCTCCACTCAGCACAGGGAGCTTTGTATACCTTTTTTATCCCACATTTTTACAAGATTGCTTTCAGGCAGAAATTTTAGGTTCCACTTTACATGGAGATCTCTGACTTTTCTATTTAAACAATGACCTCCTCTTACATTCCAGATTTCCTTTCTCCCGTTATCCATTGTTCTCCATAGCACAGCTCACCCTCTGATACACCATTTATGTTTATGATCTGCACTCTGCCACTAGAAAGTAATCTGGAGAGCCAGGATTTTGTTTTTTTAACTTCTGTATCTTCAGCCCTAGAAAAGTATACTCATAGATATTTGTTGAATAAATATACTATGATACCACTCTTGAGCCAGGTTTCTTATAGCATTTTTCTCTTTTATAATTTCTTCAAAAAATTATTTTATAGGAAAAACATATTCTAAATTATGATAAATCTATTTTTCACTTGTTATCTAATCAGTAATAAGAGAACATTTTTGATTGGGAAAACTTTAGCATTGTGCTTGAATCCCTCCTACACATATTTAAAGTGCTATTTCTTTTAAACTAGAGTGTCAAATCTATTTTTTCCAATTTATTTTAAATTGAGATTCAACATGAAATTATCAAGACATTAGATTGTGCGTTCAATAAAATCTCTGGGCATCATGTTGAGCCCTTGGTGGAATTCTCCAAGCTGGACCTCAAAGTCTAACTCAGCTTGAATCTACAGAGCTGAGAGTCTTCACATCCAATTGTACATATTATCCTGTACAAAGTTCTAAAAAAAGGCAACACGTTTTGGTCTTATAATTCTATGTGGAAAAAGAGATGCAAGAAGTTTTCTCATGTGGTTGACTAGGAATGACCTCTTTGAAAATAGCTAAATCTGTCTCCTAGCTCTGCGACGTATTAGCTGTGTGACTTTATTTAATAAAGTATTTAATTCCCCCAAAGCCTCACTTTCCACATTTGTATGTGCCCTCCAAGAATGGAACCTCCAAGAATGGAAACCCCTAGGCCTGTAATCAAATTCTGCTGACCTTCGAAGTCAGATTCCCTGGGGATTCCCAGTTCCTTTGCCAGATCCCCAGGCTGGAATGCCTGACATGTCATTCAGAACCTTCACAATGTGGGAGAATTTTTTTTGGTAAGTTTGTTGGTTGCCCACCCGGTGGGTATGGGGTTTGATTTTATCATGATTGTGCCCCTCCTACCTTCTCATTGCGGCTTCTTCATCTTTGGACATGGGGTATCTTTTTGTGGTGGGTTCCAGCGTCCTCCTGTCGATGGTTGTCCCATAGCTAGTCGGAATTTTGTTGCTCTCACAAGAGGAGATGAGCACATGTCCTTCTACTCCACCATCTTGAACCGGAAGTCAGTTTCCTCGTTCGTAAAACAGCAAATGTAAATGACAAGCTTTACCTAGTGAGGCTGTGAGGATGCAAAAGAATCAGCAAGGAAGTAACTAGCACAGTGCCCTACACAGAGGAGAAGCTCCAAAAACCACGCCCTTTGCTCTGTTCCTTTCAGACACAAGCAGTGGGATGACTGCAGGAACTTTCCCTCATTACCAGCTTCTTGACTTTAGGCTCATTACATTCAATACAATCACTCTGGGCTTCCACTGACCCACCTGTATTAAGTTACTGGGGTTCCTGCCAGTCTCCTAGGTTTCTTGTGAGAACTGAGTGAGATTATTTACATGCAGTGCTTAGCATTTGGCCCCAAACATGCCTAGTGCTCAGGGAAAAAGTTTAGTTTTAGAAGTAATAATAATACAAATAAAATGCAAGTATAATAAAATGATGTTGAAGAACAGTCAGAAGGACTAATTTCTCCCTAAGCTTATAATTTTCCCCTAAACTTACTTAGTGTGTCCATGCATGCTAAGTTACTTCAGTAGTGTCTGACTCTTTGTGACCCCATGCACTGGAGCCCACCAGGCTCCTCTGTCCATGGGATTTTCCAGTCAAGAATACTGGAGTGGGTTGCTATGTCCTCCTCCAGGGGATCTTCCTTACCTAGGGATCAAACCCACATCTCTTATGTCTCCTGCATTGGCAGAGGGTTCTTTACCTCTAGCCCAACTGGGAAGCCCAAACTTACTTTATTAGACACAAATTTAATGGAAAAGAAAAATTCGGTTCTTAACAAGTCTCTTATTTAATTATTTGAGAGTGATATCTCTGTTTTAGGAAATACATGTTTCAAATTCTCAACATAGAATATACATGACCATAGAATATACATGACCTCAACATAGAACATACAGCAGCAACAAAGCAAGAAGTAGCATAAAATATTCAGAAAAATGGTTTATGGTGATGCCTGATAGGAACCAAGCAATGAGCAATGTGTTATGTTTTCTAGGCTGGAGTAGTTCATGGATTTTACATGATGCCATGGAAACTGCTGCTGGAAGTTCATGACTGTCATAAAAAGGTGCATGATACTCCTACAACTTTCACCTTATTGAAAATTCTAAGCAATAGCCCCCAGGTTCACCTTTGGTATGGAGGCTATCCTTGAGGCATTTGTTAATTGCTAGATGACTTTCTTGTGGAGATTCAGGTTCTGGAGAGCAACTGCTAAATCAAAATGGCCCTCATAGAACTGGAAGAAAAAAATGGTGTCAAAATACTTAAGGTTTTTGTGGTTTTGTTTTTGCTTTGTTGTTGTTGTTTTAAGTAGTAAGATTTTGGCTAAGTTTAAACTATAAAAGAGAAGTTCTTTCTGCCCTTTTACTGGTATCATCCATGTCAGGGAAGCAGCCTTAGGCTCCCTAGTGCCACTGAGAGAGAGAGACAGAGTGAGTATGCGTGTGTGTTAGTCACTCAGTCATGTCTGACTCTTTGTGATCCTATGGACTGTAGCCCGCCAGGCTCCTCTGTCCATGGGATTTCCCCAGGCAAGAAATCAAGAATACTAGAGTGGGTAGCCATTCCCTTCTCCAGGGGATCTTCCTGACCCAGGGATCAAACTCACATCTCTTAGGTCTCCTGCATTGGCAGGGAGGTTCTTTACCATCTGAGCCACCAGGGAAGCTCCATGCCACTGACACCAGTCCAAAGACACATAACTCAAAGCAAGCTCATGAATCTATGATGACACATTTTATATATAGATCCCTACACAGTATAGCTCCAAACTCTCACTAGTCTAGGAGTTTAGTGGTTTGAAATGGCAGACACATCCTTTTATAGTATGCACTAGCTTACAGTTCGGGAGAAGGCAATGGCAACCCACTCCAGTACTCTTGCCTGGAAAATCCCATGGACGCAGGAGCCTGGTGGGCTGCAGTCCATGGGGTCGCGAAGAGTTGGCACAACTGAGCAGCTTCACTTTCACGCATTGGAGAAGGAAATGGCAACCCACTCCAGTGTTCTTGCCTAGAGAACCCCAGGGACATGGGAGCCTGGTGAGCTGCCGTCTATGGGGTCGCAGAGTCGGACATGACTAAAGTGATTTAGCAGCAGCAGCAGCAGCTTAAAGTACTGTTCAGTTGCTCAGTCATGTCCAACTCTTTGCAATCCCATGGACTGCAGCACACCAGGTCTCCCTGTCCGTCACCAACTCCCGGAGTTTACTCAAACTCATGTCCATCACGTCGGTGATGCCATCCAGCCATCTCATCCTCTGTTGTCCCCTTCTCCTGCCTTCAGTCTTTCCCAGCATCAGGGTCTTTTCCAATGAGTCAGTTCTTCACATCAGGTGGCCAAAGTATTGGAGTTTCAACTTCAACATCAGTCCTTCCAATGAATATTCAGGACTAATTTCCTTTAGGATGAACTGGTTGGATCTCCTTGCAGTCCAAGGGACTCTCAAGAGTCTTCTCCAACATCACAGTACAAAAGCATCAATTCTTCGGCACTCAGCTTTCTTTATAGTCCAATTCTCACATCCATACATGACCACTGGAAAAACTATAGCTTTGACTAGATGGACCTTTGTTAGCAAAGTAATATCTTTGCTATTTAATATGCTGTCTAGGTTGGTCATAGCTTTTCTTCCAAGGAACAAGTGTCTTTTAAATGTTTTTTAATTTCATGGCTGCAGTCACCATCTGCAGTGATTTTGGAGCCCAAAAAAATAAAGTCTCTCACTGTTTCCATTGCTTCCCCATCATTTGCCATGAAGTGATGAGACTGGATGCCATGATCTTAGTTTTCTGAATGTTGAGTTTTAAGCCAACTTTTTCACTCTCCTCTTTCACTTTCATCAGGAGGCTCTTTAGTTCTTCACTTTCTGCCATAAGGGTGGTGTCATCTGCATTTCTGAGGTTATTGCTATTTCTCCCAGCAATCTTGATTCCAGCTTGTGCTTCATCCAGCCCAGCATTTCTCATGATGTACTCTGCATATAAGTTAAATAAGCAGGGTGACAATATACAGCCTTGACATACTCCTCTCCTGATTTGGAATCAGACTGCTGTTCCATGTCCAGTTCTAACTGCTGCTTCTTGACATGCATACAGATTTCTTAGGAGGCAGGTAAGGTGGTCTGGTATTCCCATCTCTTTCAGAATTTTCCTCAGTGTGTTGTGATCCACACAAAAGCTTTGGCGTAGTCAATAAAGCAGAAGTAGATGATTTTCTGGTATTCTCTTACTTTTTCGATGATCCAACGGATGATGGCAATTAGATTTCTGGTTCCTCTGGCTTTTCTAAATCTAGCTTGAACATCTGGAAGTTCACAGTTCATATACTGTTGAAGCCTGGCTTGGAGGATTTTGAGCATTACTTTGCTAGTGTGTGAGATGAGTGCAATTGTGTGGTAGTTTGAGCGTTCTTTGGCATTGCTTTTCTTTGAAATTAAGACACACATTTCCTCTACGTTCCTGGATACTGTGGAAGTTTTTGTCAGTCAGTTACCTCCACCTGCCAATCAGGAGACATGGATTTGGTCCCAGCTCAAAATAGTGAAAGATGTTCTTTAAAAATCTCTTCCTTTAGTCTAGGGTCTCCCTCTGTTCTGTGACATTGGCACAAGTCAAGGTACAGTCCGCCCTCTGAAACTGCAGTTTCCATGCCCACAGAGCTACACTGTATTTACAACTATGTACACAGCATTTACATTGTATTATGTAATATAAGTAATCTGGAGATGATCTGAAATATATGGGAGGATGTTCATAGATTATAAGCAAACAGTATGTCATTTTATATAAGGGATTTGAGCAGTCGAGCATTTTGGTATTGGGTGGGGGACCAGTCCCCCGTGGAAATCAAGGAAGGGCTGAATAAGTTAGTCAGAAGAGAGCCTAAGGCTTTAAACAGACTCTCCCTATGGCTTTAAACAGACTCTCCCTATTGTTCCAAAGCCACTTGGAGACACATTAGAAAGAGGAGGGACCTGGATCTGGCTCAGACCTCCAGGCCCATTTCAGAAAGCATCTCAGGTGGGAGACACTCAACCACCCTGTACCTCGACTTTCCCACCAATAAGATGAAATGAATCAGGATGCACTGCTCAGGGCCTTCTCACAGCTAACTTCATACAGTTCTCTGACTTTGCTGACGCTTAAGTTCTGGGCAAGATTTGTAAGGCTTGACTCAGAAACACTTAAGAGAAGCAATCATTCACTCTTCCTGTCAAAAACGAACAATAAGATTTTAAATATCTTATTAATATCTTTTTAAATCAGATACCAGCAATGAAACAAAATAAAATTTAAAAACAAGACAAAATAAACTGTAGCAATATCCACTGCCACTGATACTTAGTATTTATAATAGTTTGTGGAAGTCACCAAATCTGTATTTCTTCATTCTCCTCCCTTTCTCTGAAAGACTTATATCCCATGCTCATCTTTTGGGAAAGTCTCTCGTGGGTGGGGTCTTAGTCCTATCCTCATTCTCCATCCCCTTTTATGATTGCTTCTGACTTCTCTTCAACTTGCCCCGTTTTAACTCTGCATTTACCATAAAGTTCAACTCCTTCTCCTCTGCTCTTCTTTCTGTATATTCACTTTTCGGGGAAAAAATTCACACTTTCTCATCTATTAACCTACATTTTCTGTTGTAAAGATTTTTCCAATCCACATCCCTGTGCAGGTTCTGCCCTAATCACATGCATCTGTCTCTAGGACAGATATTTATATATTCTGACATCATGTCATCCTAACATGATCAAAATTAAATCAATTGTTTCCTGCCAAGAAAAATCCAGGCTAGATCATCTCTCTAGTTCTTTCATTTTCATTAATAATACTGCTCTTCTCTCAAGTTATTAGACTCAAAAGCTTTGGCTTTTTTTTTTTTTGTATTCTGTTGTGGTTAAGGGGGAGTCAAACTACCTATGTTTAAATCTCAGCGTGGCCACTTGCTGGCTTTATGACCTCAGAAAGCTATTGAACATTTCTGTGCCTTAGTTTCCTCATTTGTAAAATGGGAATGGATAACAAATGAGAAGTGCAAGAAGTAAATTCTAAACATGCTAACATATTTAGCATATGCCTTACACCCAATGCATAAAAAAGGTAGAGATGTCTAAGTGACAGCTTAACTTTTTGAGGTATCATGAAAGGCAACCATGATCTCTGAATAATGTCCCTTATCACTGTGAGGAATAGAAAGCCAGGTTGCAAGGAATTCTAAATCTGACCAACAATCCAACAATTCAACAAGCAGGGTTTTTTCAAGTATGAATATGTATTCAAATGGTGGTCAGGCCCAAGATGGTTTGGGTAATATGTTTTAAAATAATTTTGGCTAATAACTTTTTATTTAAGCATGACAATTTTCATTTTTATTGTTTTAAAATATTTCCTTCAGATATCACTGCCAATATATACTTAGAATAACATTTGTGGAAACCAATTATTTGCAAACAGGTTGAATTTCACTGTCTGAAACTACAGCTTTAGTACAGATAAAAAAAATTCCTCTAAATATGTGCTACCTGATAAATTTAGATGGGCTTGTTATTCTTTCTTAAAACACGAGACCAACAAAATTTATGGTATTTAATAAAAGTGAGGCATTCAAAATCTCCAACTAATAATTTTTAGTTAACTAATGGCTTAGACAATGATTTGTTAAAGTTTTCTAAACCCAATTTGGTGGTAGGAGGACTGGAAGAGACTTATTGGGGAAAATGCCTTGGGGCTAATTTCTGCTTTGTTATAGCTTGTTTCACAGAGCTTTTGAAAACCAATCTTGGCTCTTAAGTACAAAAACTCCATCTCTGCTATTGAGCTCAGAATAAGTGGGTGGCTTTCTAAGGAGGAGGAGTACCACTCAGATGCTAAGAGAAGTGTGGGTTGGCAAAATTAAGGGCATCATCACAGAAGATCCCCCGATAAAGCTCTCAAAGTACACATTCAAGCACTTGGCAGAGCTTTAGTTCTACCTCTTCAATATCTTTAAGAAAAAGAAAATAAGTTAATCAGAAGAGTCATTTAAGTCTGAATATGTGAATAAATGAAAATCATCTAGAGCCAAAAAAAAAAAAAAAACACACACACACACAAAAACCAAAACCAGTGAGTGCTTGTAAAATCAGCCATCTTAGTGTCTCCGCAAGAAAGACAACAGGGTTTGATGAGACTTCTTTTCACATTCAGGTTTCAAGTCATAGTGATGAGCATGCCATGTTCAGACACTGCCATGAATCAAGTTTTTCTCAGAAGTTTTCCTTCCCCTGATCTAAGGCATTGGGTTTCAAAGTATCACAATGAATTAAGAATCTTTTTACACATTGCTTTCTTGCCTGCAAGTCACACCATCTTAGTTCCTAGTTATTCCCTCTTGTAGTCAGAAAAACAGTATTAAAAAAACCCCACACCTGCTTCTGTGATCCCCATATTAAAATTTACCTGTGTTTTAAATTCAGGCTCATGTTTAAAAGGCTTTTCTCAAGTTTTAAAAGAATGAAATTCAATAACAAGGTGCTACAGTTGGCAGCTCAGGCAGTAAAGACTCTGCCTGCAATGTGGGAGACCCAGGTTCGATCTCTGGGTCGTGAAGATCTCCTGGTGAAGGGAATGGCTGCCCATTCCAGTATTGAGAATTGCATGGACAGAGCAGCCTATGGGCTTCCCCTTCCATGGGATTGCAAAGAGTTGGACACAACTGAGTGGCTAACACTTTCATAGATATGCTAACTGCTCCAACTTCACCGCCCATTGAAATTGCACAACCTGGGTAACATCTCCAGAGATTCTAATGTACGCCAGGGCATCTGAACTTTTTATAAGCTTTTTTAATAAGTTCCCCAGGTGGGTCTAATGTGCAGACCCTGTTGATAAGCACTGCTCTGGAAAATCGGTGATCTCAACACTACAAAGTTTGTATATTTATCAGCCTCATTAGGTTGTACACTCTTTGAGCAGAGCGGATAGATTAGGCTTTTCTATCTACTACTTTAGTTTTTGCTTTTTATATTCTTTGCAAAGGCAAATCCAACAGAATGAGGCTGCATAAATATTTATTTAACAAAGGCCTAATGATGACACTGATCCAGTCTCACTAGTTGTTCTGAATCACAAACAAACCCTACTTTGTATTCACAGCCAAGTACTTCTTAGAATAATAATAATAATAAACAAAACTCAGTGATGAAAATCATAATACACAGTTTACACTTTTCATTGCAGAAATTCAACTCTATTTTCAAGAATCATCTTATCACCACCCAAAATAAGACTCTTTGGTAAGAAAGTTAAAAATTACCAGTTGGGCCAAAGGAATATCAGAGTTGGGTATCTGGTATATTTCTACTTGGTTTAGAATGTCCAGCAGTTCACTGTAATATTCAAAAATCTAAAACTTGAAGGAAAAAATTTAATACATTATCTAGCTTAGTCATATTAAATTCTAGCATTTGATGGTCACCCTTATAATGACCATGGCAGAGCCTTATTTTAAGAGCAATAAGAACTTTTGCCTTCACTGTCTAGTCTTAATGTGACTAGATCAGGGTTTATTCCAAATGATATCTTTCTGATTACTTTTCTTAAAAGAGATTGCAGCCCTCGTATTACATTTCAAGATATTATAAAGTAATTTTTCTGGTTTAAAATTGGTTTCTTCCCTGTTTAATACCTGCAGATTCTTTTGCTGTCTCCAGCTCCGTACTGCTGCATTTAAAAGGTTAACACATCCCCTAGTACAGAAATTAAAGGACCCACAACTTTTAACTCACTCAAGCTAGTCAGCTTTGCCTCCAATGAACTTCTTCCAGGAGTTATGATGATACATTGCTTCCAGTTGCTTTGTCTGGAGAATGAGTTAAAGTTCTTGCTTGGATTTGAATCCTGGCCTCACACCTTGGAAACTGCAGGTTCTTTAAGCTCTCAGCTGCCTCAGTTTCTTCATCTGTACACTAGTGACAAATACTACCTACCTCACATAGGTAAGGGAAGAAGTACTATCAGTGCTAATTATCATCATTGTGCCTGGCTGTCTCTGCCATTGCTTTTCATTTTTACTTGTTTGATTGCTTGTTTAGAGGGAGTGGAGGTGAGGAACCCTACCATTTGCAACTCCATCCAGCTTACAACATGGCCACATAGGAGTAGCAGTCCATCCTTTCTAATTTGTTGGCCCCTCTGACTCAAGGACTGTAATTTTGGTGTGGCCTGGTTTGCCAAAGCAAAAGTAAGGCGCAGGGGAATTTCTGGCACTCATTTCCCAGAGACTATAAGTCACACACACACACACAAACGCACATGCACACAAACTCACATGCACACATGCACACCCCTTTTTGGTGGACAATGAGGAATAAATGTAAAAGCAAGCCTGAGTCTGGGAGGCCACCTGGAAAACTAGAGCAATCATCTCTTTACATTTAGGGAGGTGGGGATGCAGCTGCAGAGACTAGTATGCTGCTGCTAAGTCGCTTCAGTCGTGTCTGACTCTGTGCGACCCCACAGACGGCAGCCCACCAGGCTCCCCCGTCCCTGGGATTCTCCAGGCAAGAATACTGGAGTGGGGTGAAAAGTGAGTGAACTCACTCAGTTGTGTCCGACTCTTAGGGACCCCATGGACTGCAGCCTACCAGGCTCCTCTGCCCATGGGATTCTCCAGGCAAGAGTAATGGAGTGGGGTGCCATTGCCTTCTCCAGAGACTAGTCTAGAAACCAGAAAATGATGCACTTATAGCAGCCAAAATCTGAACAGTACATTTTACATGTTTTTGATACATCCATGTTTCTCAGGATACTGGGAACTGGGCTATAATCTCAATGATCCACAGGGCAAGGAGGGCTTTGTGGGAACTGGGACAGAAGAGCCCGGCTCAGCCTTGGCCCCTGACAGCATATGGGACCTGGCCTTCCCACCGCAGCCCCACTAGCCCAGTGCAGTTACCTTCATCCAGGAGCACTTGCACTCACTGATCAGAGCCCTATAGAGCCGGGAGGGCCGTGTTCTACAGCTGGGAAGGCCTCGCCCACTGCTCAGTGCTGAGGACCAGCTAGACCAGGACTTCTGACCCCCTCGGGCTGAGCCTGAGGGCAGCCAGAGCAGAGAAGACTGAAAATGCGAATGGAAGGGAGTCATTGTCACATCTCCCTCCTGGGCACCTTTATCAGCATCTCAGAGGGACTCTGAGGACAACTCACTTGGGGAGAAGGGGAGGGGCAGACCCTGAGAAAGGACCGTACCCCTCTAGGAGGCCACCTAGACCCAAAAGGCAGAGCCTGCGGGGGCTACCCTAAATTCTTTGAACAAAAACTCTTTCCTTGAAGCACATCCGGACTAATATTTCCAGTTATTGGCCTACTGCTGCCCCCCTTTCTATTAATAATGAGACAAATTACTGTTGTTTCCTTGTTAATTTTTACCTGTGCTTCTCACTTATATTCCTGTGCTTGGGTCCAAGAACGGCTTCTCCCTTTCTCCCTGTGAGCCTCTAGATGCAGAGCACCAGGGAAAGGCTTCTGCCCACGTTGCTAAGCCACTCCCCTTCCCCGCCCCCAACACCACAGGGCGCTGGTGGAGGACAGTACCCCCGCCCAGACCTTTGGGAACCTCTTTAATCACACTAGGATCACAACCTTGTCTAATTCAATGAAACTAAGCCATGCCCGTGGGGCAACCCAAGATGGGCGGGTCATGGTGGAGAGATCTGACAGAATGTGGTCCACTGGAGAAGGGAATGGCAAACCACTTCAGTATTCTTGCCTTGAGAACCCCATGAACAGTATGAAAAGGCAAAATAATAGGATACTGAAAGAGAAACTCCCCAGGTCAGTAGGTGCCCAATATGCTACTGGAGATCAGTGGAGAAATAACTCCAGAAAGAATGAAGGGATGGAGCCAAAGCAAAAACAATACCCAGCTGTGGATGTGACTGGTGATAGAAGCAAGGTCCGATGCTGTAAAGAGCAATATTGCATAGGAACCTGGAATGTCAGGTCCATGAATCAAGGCAAATTGGAAGTGGTCAAACAAGAGATGGCAAGAGTGAATGTCGACATTCTAGGAATCAGAGAACTGAAATGGACTGGAATGGGTGAATTTAACTCAGATGACCATTATATCTACTACTGCGGGCAGGAATCCCTCAGAAGAAATGGAGTGGCCATCATGGTCAACAAAAGAGTCTGAAATGCAGTACTTGGATGCAATCTCAAAAACGACAGAATGATCTCTGTTTGTTTCCAAGGCAAACCATTCAATATCACAGTAATCCAAGTCTATGCCCCAACCAGTAACACTGAAGAAGCTGAAGTTAAACAGTTCTATGAAGACCTACAAGACCTTTTAGAACTAACACCCAAAAAAGATGTCCTTTTCATTATAGGGGACTGGAATGCAAAAGTAGGAAGTCAAGAAATACCTGGAGTAACAGGCAAATTTGGCCTTGGAATACGGAATGAAGCAGGGCAAAGACTAATAGAGTTTTGCCAAGAAAATGCACTGGTCATAGCAAACACCCTCTTCCAACAACACAAGAGAAGACTCTACACGTGGACATCACCAGATGGTCAACACCAAAATCAGATTGATTATATTCTTTGCAGCCAAAGATGGAGAAGCTCTATACAGTCAGCAAAAACAAGACCAGGAGCTGACTGTGGCTCAGATCATGAACTCCTTATTGCCAAATTCAGACTTAAATTGAAGAAAGTGGGGAAAACCACTAGACCATTCAGGTATGACCTAAGTCAAATCCCTTATGATTATACAGTGGAAGTGAGAAATAGATTTAAGGGTCTAGATCTGATAGATAGAGTGCCTGATGAACTATGGAATGAGATTCGTGACACTGTACAGGAGACAGGGATCAAGACCATTCCCATGTAAAAGAAATGCAAAAAAACAAAATGGCTGTCTGGGGAGGCCTTACAAATAGCTGTGAGAGAAGAGAAGCGAAAAGCAAAGGAGAAAAGGAAAGATATAAACATCTGAATGCAGAGGTCCAAAGAATAGCAAGAAGAGATAAGAAAGCCTTTCTCAGCGATCAATGCAAAGAAAGAGAGGAAAACAACAGAATGGGAAAGACTAGGGATCTCTTCAAGAAAATCAGAAATACCAAGGGAACATTTCATGCAAAGATGGGCTCCATAAAGGACAGAAATGGTATGGACCTAACAGAAGCAGAAGATATTAAGAAGAGATGGCAAGAATACACAGAAGAACTGTACAAAAAAGATCTTCACGACCCAGATAATCACGATGGTGTGATCACTGACCTAGAGCCAGACATCCTGGAATGTGAAGTCAAGTGGGCCTTAGAAAGCATCACTACGAACAAAGCTAGTGGAGGTGACGGAATTCCAGTTGAGATATTCCAAATCCAGAAAGATGATGCTGTGAAAGTGTTGCACTCAATATGCCAGCAAATTTGGAAAACTCAGCAGTGGCCACAGGACTGGAAAAGGTCAGTTTTCATTCCAATCCCAAAGAAAGGCAATGCCAAAGAATGCTCAAACTACTGCACAATCAAACTCATCTCACACGCTAGTAAAGTAATGCTCAAAATTCTCCAAGCCAGGCTTCAGCAATACGTGAACTGTGAACTTCCTAATGTTCAAGCTGGCTTTAGAAAAGGCAGAGGAACCAGGGATCAAATTGCCAACATCCGCTGGATCATGGAAAAAGCAAAAGAGTTCCAGAAAAGCATCTATTTCTGCTTTATTGACTATGCCAAAGCCTTTGACTGTGTGGATCACAATCAACTGTGGAAAATTCTGAAAGAGATGGGAATACCAGACCACTTGATCTGCCTCTTGAGAAATTTGTATGCAGGTCAGGAAGCAACAGTTAGAACTGGACATGGAACAACAGACTGGTTCCAAATAGGAAAAGGAGTTCATCAAGGCTGTATCTTGTCACCCTGTTTATTTAACTTATATGCAGAGTACATCATGAGAAACTCTGGACTGGAAGAAACACAAGCCGGAATCAAGATTGCTGGGAGAAATATCAATAACCTCAGATAAGCAGATGACACCACCCTTATGGCAGAAAGTGAAGAGGAACTCAAAAGCCTCTTGATGAAAGTGAAAGTGGAGAGTGAAAAAGTTGGTTTAAAGCTCAACATTCAGAAAACAAAGATCATGGCATCTGGTCCCATCACTTCATGGTAAATAGACAGGGAAACAGTGGAAACAGTGCCAGACTTTATTTTTCTGGGCTCCAAAATCACTAGAGATGGTGACTGCAGCCATAAAATTAAAAGACGCTTACTCCTTGGAAGGAAAGTTATGACCAACCTAGATAGCATATTCAAAAGCAGAGATATTACTTTGCCAACAAAGTTTCGTCTAGTCAAGGCTATGGTTTTTCCTGTGGTCATGTATGGATGTGAGAGTTGGACTGTGAAGAAGGCTGAGCGCCAAAGAATTCATGCTTTTCAACTGTGGTGTTGGAGAAGACTCTTGAGAGTCCCTTGGACTGCAAGGAGATCCAGCCAGTCCATTCTGAAGGAGATCAGCCCTGGGATTTCTTTGGAAGGAATGATGCTGAAGCTGAAACTCCAGTACTTTGGCCACCTCATGCGAAGAGTTGACTCATTGGAAAAGACTCTGATGCTGGGAGGGATTGGGGGCAGGAGGAGAAGGGACGACAGCGGATGAGATGGCTGGATGGCATCACTGACTCGATGGACGTGAGTCTGAGTGAACTGCGGAAGTTGGTGATGGACAGGGAGGCCTGGAGTGCTGCAATTCATGGGGTCACAAAGAGTCGGACACGACTGAGCAACTGAACTGAACTGAACTTGAATGGTGAGTTTGTTTCCAGCCAGAACTGTGACTGATAGACTCGTGTTTGCCTGAAATTCTTCACTGTAGTTATACAGTCTTAAAATTCACCTACAAGTGCCAAGCTTTCTATTTAAGATGCAGTTGGTCTTTTTTACCCAAATTGGATGTGTTCAGTCACATTTTTTTCTTAAAGGCTAAGACAGCCAGTTCAGAGGGAAGCTGGTGTACTGGAATCAGAGAACTTGGGTGGATAAGGGACTTGGGGAGGACAGCTCTGTCTAACACGCCAAGCAGGAATTATATTTGCTACAGATACAGTGGGCAACATAGGCACCATAGGCCTGAAGGAACAGGGTTCAAAGAATCACTTTCCTACTTTACCAGGCCCTGGTGGTGTTTGGGTAATTGGCATAAAAAGCCAGGGAAAGGAATCACAGGTTATGATATAAACATTAACATGTTAATTACAGTTAAAGAGTTTCAGCCAAAAATAATCATTAAGCAAGTTAAGGACTTCCATGGTGGCACAGTGGATAAGAATTGGCTTGCCAGTGCAAGGGGACACAGCTTCCATCCCTGGTCTGGGAAGATTCCACTTGCCACCGACCAACTAAGCCCAAGCACTACAACTACTGAGCCTACACTCTAGAGCTAGGGAGCCACAACCACTGAGCCCACTCGCTGCACCTACAGGAAGCCTGTGGGCTTAGCGACTGCTTGGCAACAAGAGAAGCCACTGCAAGAATAAGCCCGCACAAAGCAACAAAGACCCAATGCAGCCAAATATAAATAAATAATTTTTTTTTAAAGCAACTTAAGACTTCACCGAAATCTGCAAAGCAGGTAGGGAAGACTTCACAATCTACAGTAAAATTTAATGACCTGTCCCCACGTACCCTTTCTGTATCTCATACACACAGTATAAATGCCTCTTCAGGTCCTTTAAGCTTTTCACCCCAACTCAGACAGAACCAGACTTCTTTTGTTTTCATAATGTATATTCTTTGATCTGTTGGAACTAAAGAGAAAATGTCCTCTCATTATTCCTTGATAAACTTTTGTCTAAACTTTCAGTAAATGTGTCACAAAAAGAGAAAGGAAGACTGACTTTATTTTTTAATGAGACAAGGGAGTTGATTGATTTGTCTTCCTAATTTTCTATTTCTTCATGACTATTTGCTTTCCATGCTTTCTAAGGCGCAAGACACATATTCCAACCTCCTTGTTAGCGTAAGAGCAGTTTTCTTTTTCATCTGAAGAATCACACAGTGTCTGATTTTTACACTCCAGAAAACTAGAGAGGACATGATCATCTTCAGTTCCTGAAATTAAGCAGATTTATAAACATATAAGCTAAAACAGGAGACCACACTGATTTGCAGATACTTCACAAAGTTCTAGCAGAGACTGCAAATATAAAGACTTGTGGAATTACCAGTTACAGTGGCCCATGGGAACAAAATAATTTTTAATTAGATTTTAAAAATACAGTTCAGAAGGAACAGACTGACACTACATGTCTCCTGACTAGGTATAGAAGACTGATCACCCTCCCTTTGGACTGAATAAGCTCAGCAACATAGGATGATCCCAGGAGAATGGCCAATAGAAGACATGCCATGCTGGATGTCCTGCCATTCCAGGCAAGTGAGAACAACAGGAAGAGAAGAGGTGAGGGGTCTCAGGAGGAACCACTCCATTCCTAATTGAAATGCACATCAACTTCCTCTCTCCTCCACTTTCAGCTGCCTCCCCCAGGGATCATTTTGGAACACAATATCATCACTGCTCCAAATCACTTTTTACTAAGCTCGTTTTCCTCTGCCAGAATCTTCTTCCTAATTACTTAGCTTTAGAACACTTACTGTATGCAACTTACAAACTTCCTTATAGTACAAGACCAGGAAAAATAGAGAAAAGCAAGGTGAACGCAAGAAAAGTAGACAGGAGAAGGAGAGGGAGAGGAGGATAAAGAAAAAGAGAATGCTGGTTTCTGGCATTGCCTTTGTCCTCCGCTAATACACAGTGCTTGTCATCTCACCATGCCCAGAATACAACATGCCTGCCAGAAAGAGGAGAGAGGAGAAGTACTCTTGACGTAGTGGCCTATTCATGTAACTGCAACTGTCATACCCTCTGGTAGGTCCCACAATGTTTATCTTCAGCCACAAGCTTTCTCCTTGTTTCGTATCTCCACTTGTCTGTCTAGTAGATTATTTCCACTTGGATGTCTTATTGTCACTTCAAAGTAACCATTTCTGAAATCATTTTAACTGGCCTCCTTCCTAACCAGCTCCCTGTCCCTGCATTTTCATTGCTATTAATGGCACCAAAACTTTCTAAATCACTCAGTCCAATCCCCAGTGCCAACACTGATGTTCCTCCCACTTCTTACCTTTGTACCATCTATGTTTCCATTTTCCTGATACTATTTCTCTCCTCCACCCCTTGCTTTCCATTCTTAATCCTATCAACCCCTTATCATCTTGTGGGCACTTGAAGTTCTAAAGATGAACAATAAAGTCACATATTTTTCTGAGCTCATCCTGACTGAGGATATTCTGAACTGAAAGGAAAAATTACTAAAGGGAATCAACTAAAGAAGAGGTAAAAACTGTAGTAATGATAATAGTTAACATTTCTTAAGTGCTGTCAAGTACTTCTTAAAGGTCCTTTACATGGATTAACACATTTTAGACACACAATAGAAGTCTGTGAAATGGACGCCGTTTGTACCTTCCTTAAGATAGGCAGAAAAATGCAGCAGTGTTAATGAAATGTGTATGGTGTACTGGGAGTCAGAAGACCCTGGACTGAAGGTCTCAAAGTCATTCTTTTTAAGATTTCCCCTTGGAAATAAGATTCTACCTCATAGCTGAAATAAGTAATTTGGTATCAAAAAGAAAGGGAATCTTAGAATTCTCCAAATTCTATTCTATTCTCAAGGGGTTATCTGTAAAGAAACAATGATTCAATCATTCAAAACATTCACTGAGCATCTACTGACTACCATTGGCGATGGATGGTTTTTGTGTCATTTCACAGACTTTTCATCTCTGTTGGCTCCTCCCGTATTATGTGTGAAGCTCTTCCCTTATTATGGCTAAAGCCTTACCTGCAGCAGATAAGAGGCCAGAGAAAAGAAGAGCCAAGAAAAGGTAATGAATCTTCATGGCAGCTTGGAAACAACTGCCTTAGAAAGATAAACCAATATAATGGAGATGATTCTAGAATCAGTATTCCTGTACTGAGAGATCTTTACACAAGAGCAGGACCTTACATGTCTAGGTCTCAGATTTATGGGGGCAACCCCTGTGTACTTCCTATTTCTTTAGATTATATTATGACATACGCAAGCCCTTATTACATCTTTAGAACACTTCTTGGTCATCAGCATCCCTCCACACTGTCTCAGTGACCCACCATTAGGACCTAACTGTGGGGCCTCTTATCACTTAGCAGATCTCTAATTTGATGGTCCCCAGCAAGGCAGCACCATCTTTCTGGACACCTATTCCACTCCCTCCACACAGGAACAGTGTTTTCCCTTAGTCTATACATCTTTCCTAGTCTAATGGCCTGTTCACAAAGATCGTTATTGCCTGGAACACTCATATCATAAGGTCAGTAAGTAAACCTGAAACTTCAAGACTTTAACTCAACTTCCTCTCCTCCTAAATCCAACAAACATTGTTGAAGACTGCCATGGGTTTATGCTAATATTCCACTTTCACTTGCTTCCAGCTAGGCCCTGGTGGTAGCCTTTGTGTTAAGCATGACACCCACAGAAAAGGGACTGTATCTTCTCTGACCCTGTGCCTACAGAGCATCTTATCACGGTAATGTTCACAGAAGTTTGCTGAACTGTTGAACTGACAGCCTAACTTTTTTCTTTTGTTACTCTTTTATTGAGTCTTCTCATCTCAATAGGGTATGTATGTGTGTATATATATATATATATATATATATATATATATCAGAACTAAACCCAGTTCCTTTTTTAATTTTTTACACATACTTAAAATCTTCCCCTTCTTTTTTTCCTGAAAATATTGAGCCATCACTTGTGTATTCCTTCATCTCACCTTCTGTCCATGTTAGAATCTCTCTTTATCTCCATCCTTTCTTTTCAGAAGTGGTATCACTCCTTCCTTCAACTGTAACCTGTGTGTGTGTAAGTGGCTCAGTCGTGTCTGACTCTCTGTGACCCCATGGACTATAGAGTCCTTGAAATTCTCCTGGCCAGAATACTGGAGTGGGTAGCCTATCCCTTCTCCAGTGTATCTTCCCGACCTAGGAATGGAACCAGGGTCTCCTGCATTGCAGGCAGATTCTTTACCAACTGAGCTATCAGGGAAGCCCTTCCTTCAAAATCTATGTCATCTTCCTAGGCTCTTTCTCTCCCATCTTTTTCTACCATTTTCCTCAGGTAGAACACAGTTGCTAATAGATTGATATCATCTTGGATCACAATCACTTTAAATATTCCCAAAAATGAATGGAGAAGTTATATTTGGGCATAGATGGTTAATGTAAACCATAGCACCACATTAGAGTATGTTTGACAAAAAGAATTAATGATGAATCCTTCAAATAAGTTATGATTTTATATTTTTATCATATACCTTTCTAAAAATAATTTAAGGCAGTTTACTTAATATACACATAATAGATTAAAAATGAGCAGATTATAAAATTAGGTTGGTTTCATAGCTAGAAATTCCTCTGAGAATTTAATAAAATACAGGCTCTCTCCATCTTGAAAAAAAAGAAATACCTCCAGACACATATCCATAAAAGTCTGTATACAATTTAAGAATTTCACAGGCTTCCCCATCTCTAGCCAATGCGTTAAGGATACACGATCCCAGGTTGAGGATCTCTGCTGTAGAAGAAACCATATAAAGGAAGAAATAAAAAGTCTAAGAGACCAAAATTTGGGACAATGCTGGGGAGTCCGAACCCAGGCCAACAAGCTAAACAGCTAGGAATCGTGAACCACAACACTCAAAAAGACTGAAGGTCAAGGAATGACCATTATTTTGCCCTCGGGATATCAGTTCACATAACCCATTGTCAAAGTAGAAAAGTAACCCTAAAGGCAAAGGAGCAGCGAAGTTCTCTCTCCTCCTCACCACTCTGCCCCCGCTTCTCCAAATAAAGTGTACAGTAGCCCAGGGCAACAATCACAAACCTTCTAGCTAGAGATACATACTGTTCTATTTAAAATCCCCTCGTAGAGTCAAAGGGATTCCCTGGTGGCTCAGAGGTTAAAGTGTCTGCCCACAATGCGGGAGACCTGGGTTCGATCCCTGGGTCAGGAAGACCCCTGGGGAAGCAAATGGTAACCCACTCCAGTATTCTTGCCTGGAGAATCCCATGGACGGAAAAGCCTGGTAGGCAACAGTCCACAGGGTCGCAAAGAGTCGGACACGACTGAGTGACTTCACTTTCACTTTTCTTTCACTTTTCTTTCAAAGGTATGGCGAATTCCAAGGCAGGACAATTCTGAGGTCTTAAGGCAGGACAAGTCAAGTGGGATGAAACGAGTATTGGAAATTTAATAGCAAGCAGTTACCGGGGTTGGTGGGGAGGGAGTAGTGCAGTGGTTAAGAACACAGATTCTAAAGCCGTACTACCTGGATTTGAACCATGAATTCTCCAACCATGTGACCTTGGGCAAGTCACTAACCTCTGCATGCTTCAGTTTCTTCATCCCTAAAATGGAATTCATTAAGAGGGTGTGTGCTTAGTTGCTCAGTCGTGTCCAATTCTTTTCGACCCCATGGACTGTACCCTGCCAGGCTCATCTGTCCATGGAGATTCTCCAGGCAAGAATGGCTGCTGTGCCCTCCTCCAAGGGATTGTCCCAATCCAGAGATCGAATGTTCCCGACCCAGGTCTCCCACATTGCATCTGGATTCTTTACCATCTGAGTCACCAGGCAAGCCCAATTAAGAGGTTACCCCATGTTATTTGAATCTGTTTGATTCCTGAATTAAGACAGAAAGGCAGACTCTAGCGTCTACCTCGTGGGGCTATGATGTGAAGTAAACATCGTTTATGCTTGGGACATACTAAATGCTATGCAAATGTTTGTTATTCTTAGGCACTATGTTTTACCTACTGGATGAGATCTCAGCCGGCACATATCTGTCCTCCAGTGTCTGTCCAGTGCCCGGGTGCAGGAAGAGCCTACACCATGCACCTTCCCAGCTGCCTCTGTCTTACTGTTATTAATTGGGTCATGCTCACTGAGTCCGTCTCTGAAAGGCCACTAAATAAGACAAAAAACACATTCATCCTTTAAGCAGAAGACAAATGACAGCTTCTGAGGCAGAAGGCAGATGGGACCCCCAGGGTTAAGCAATTGGAGAGTCATTCTCTATTGACTGAAACTCCAAAGACAAGAATAGCAGGGCAATTAAGGGAGGAGGTTGGAGACTGCACAGACCACATATTTCTCATTCTGAAGTCTGGAGACCTCCCTGATCACACACGTGCAGAAAAGGCTCCTTGGAAGTGAAAAGAGAGTCATGTCAAGGGATAGTCTACTCAGCTCCTCTTTCAGTAGGATCCATCTTGGCTAAGAGATGCACACACACACATGGGAGGATCCTGAGGTATACCAAATATGGACTGTGAACCAGGCAAATCAAAATACTTGACCAAACGAAACCTGGAAGAAATACTCCATAAAAGTAATCTAAACTGCTACAAGGGTGTGACTCAGGGACTCTCTCCTTGAATCTGCCCGTGTGTCTATCCACACATACTGTACTCTTTGTCCTCCTAATAAATACTTCACTTGTTTCACTACTTTTCGTCTTTGTGGGAATTCTTTTCTGTAAAGCCAGAGGACTGAGGCCCTTGTCACTGACCACTGGTCTAGAGGCTAGAATCTGGTGCTTTCACCACTGTGACCCAGCCCAATCTCTCGGTCCAATCCAAGCCCTGCTCCAAGCCATTGCAGGCTGAGGCCACCTGAGATCATTTCCAGATTTTTAATAGAGGGACAAAGCAGTAAAAAACTCTCTAGTCTAGAAAGAATAGGTTAAAAAAAAAAAAAATTCCCTCTGTACTCAAACAAATGAATGGCTCAGACAGGAAGTCCCTTTACAGGCAGGATCTATGTCTATTCAGTTCACCAATGTATAGAATGTTGCACAGGGGCTGCCGGACACAGAGGAAACACTCAACGCAGGAGCAAACCTAAGTCTCAGCAGTTTACTTCAATGCTACGATTTACATCACAGAGAAGTGAGTGGGAACTCCAGGCTGTCTTCCTCACTTTCCCAAGTCAGCTGACAAGAAAAGACAGTAAAGAGAAATCCATCTCTCTGCTCTCCTCACCCACTGACATCTCCTCTGAGGAACATTTATGAATGGCAAGATTCGCTTCAAACTCTTTGACCCTATCTTTTGGAAACTAACTCTGCCTTTTAAGTTTTGCTTTCAAATTTAAAATACATTTTGATAATACATTTCAAAATGCTATAGTTCATTCTTATTCTCTGCATATCAACCATTTTTTCTTAGTCTTCCAGCTTTAGCAACATCATTTGCACTTTTTTTTTCTAGCTCTACAATAACATGCCTAAAGTTAAAGAAATCTATTTTTAATAATCCATATATATTTCTTGAGTTCAAAAGGTTTAGAACCAAAGAGTTGTTTTGAAATCTTAAAGTATATATAGATACATATGTGTGTATACATATACATATCTATATATAGAGATATATATGTGTAATTTTGATGTGGAGACACTGAATAATGCTTTGAATGAAAGATTTGATGCCATGATGCAGATGAACCAAGCAGCTTAGTCAGCCCTATAGAACAGGGCTTCTGTGAAACAATACATAAAGCTACCATTTTCAGGGGATTTATTTTACTTTCAAATCCTTAAATCAGTTAAGGAAGACCCACATACATATATTTTAAAATTGAGGTTTCTGACCTAAGTAAAAATCCATCAAAAACCAATTTCTATACTGAAGAGGAAATAGAAATATTCCGTATTAAAATTTAGAACAGGGAACATCAAGTCATTCTATATTTTAGGTCTGTACTATATTCAGTTAAGGTAGAATGTTACAGATGAGAGAAAAAGGAAAAAAAAAATACAAGGAAAATATAAGAAAGTAGGTAGACAAAAAATCAGTATTCCTTACATTCTAAAAGAACAAAAGTTGAGGGCATTCACAAGAACTACTTGAAGTCATCCCTACCTAACCTCAGAAAAATCCAACTTTTTAAAAATTATTTTTATTTTTCTAAATTTAGACTGAAAATAAACAGGCTTTACAAAATTTATAACCACTAAGTGAAAAATAAACTTTAATTAAAACATCAATTACATTATCTAGGTGGTTTTCATTTGGGTCCCACAAAAAAAAATTTCTGAATCTTTTGACAAAGAAACAGCAAAAGAAGTAGTCAATTTTCAAGAATGATGTCAATTGAAGTTCTGCCTGCTTCCCAGGTGGCTTAGCAGTAAAGAATCTGCCTGCCAATGCAGGAGTTGGAGGTTCAATCCCTGGGTCAGGAAGATCCCCTGGAGTAGGAAATGGCAACCCTCTCCAGTATTCTTGCCTGGAGAATCCCATGGATAGAGGAGCCTGGCAGTCCATAGGGTTACAGTCCATGGGGTTGCGAAGAGTCAGACACGACTGAACAACTAACACATTCACTATTACACTTTCACTGTACTCTTATAGCAATGTCTGAACTCTAATATCTCTTTCTACAGTCGTTCTTCTGCTTATTTTAGTGTTATTATAGATAAAGCATTTCTTCCCTCAGATTTATCAACATGATACTGTAAATAAATTGTGACCCATTCATCAAAGGAAACCACGGAGTAGCTCAAATTTATAAATTGGAGCTACATTTATTTTGATAGATAAAATTAAACATTATGTGTTTAGAAAAAGCAATTTGCAAAAGGATACATACAGTATTATCCAATTATATAAAGCTTAAAAACTTTATGTAAACTCTAGGTTGCTTGTGGGCACGTGTAAATGTAGCAAATAGCAAAGCATGATGAATGCGTAGCTTAGGGTAGTAGTTTTCTCTTGTGAAAGATATATGGGATTTACTAGTTGAAATATTTTGTTTCTTAAAAAGGTCTCTGAAGCAAATATTGCAAAATATTAAGATTTATCTAAGTTGTATGAGGGAATATAGACATATCCTTCTCTAAAGTCTCATTTGCTTGATGTAATTTGTAATTTTAAGGAAAAAACAAAGTAAATAAGTTAATTTCTCAAATAACTAGAAAAACAATAATAAAATATCTTCAGAGGAAAAAGGAATTCATAAAAATTAAATTTAAAAGAATGCAATAGAAAACATAAAGGAGTTAAACTGATCAATAAAATCAAACATAGCACTTTGAAAAGCTCCATAAAATAGATAATAGCTTTGAATCTTTTGTTTAGAATAAATGAAAAAAACAAATAAATACCATTAGTAATGAGAAAAGAGATATTTCTTAGGTTGGTACAAAACTAATTGTGGTTTTACATTATTGAAATTTACTGTTTGATATTGGAATACATTCTTAAATAAATGTGGTTATATTATACATCATTTTAATGCACATTTCTCACTTTGCTTTTTTGCTAAGGACTTACTACTTGCTATTTATTTTATATTTATTTTAGACTATAGAAACCACAGTAGACAAAAAGCAAATTCGAGTGATTCTTTTATTCAAGTTCAAAATGGGTCATAAAGCAGAGCAGACAACTCACAACATCAACAACACATTTGACCCAGAAACTGCTAATGAACGTACAGTGCAGTGGTGGTTCAAGAAGTTTTGCAAAGGAAATGAGAGCCTTGAAAAAGAGCACAGCAGCCAGCAATGACGAATTGAGAGGAGAGCAATCATCAAAGCTGATCCTCTTACAACTACACAAGAAGGTGCCAAAGAACTCAATATTGACCATTCAAGGTCATTCAGCATTTGGGGCAAATTGGAGAAGGTGAAAAAGTTCGGTAAGGGAGTGCCTCATGAGCTGACTGAAAATTTTAAAAAATCACCATTTTGAAGTGCCTATTGTCTTTTCTCATTCTATGCAATAACAATGAATCATTTCTCTATCAGACTGTGACATGCAAAGAAAAGTGGATTTTATACAACAACCATTGATGACCAGCTCAGTGGTTGGACCAAGAAGAAGCTCCAAAGCACTTTCCAAAGCCAAATTTGCACCCAAAAAAGGTCATGGTCACTCTTTGGTGGTCTACTGCCCATCGGACCCATTATAACTTTCTGAATCCTGGCAAAATCATTATATCTGAGAAGCATGCTCAGCAAATCAATGAGATACACAGAAAACGTCAACAGTTGCAGCTGGCATTGGTCAACAGAAAGGGCCCAATTCTCCTTCACAACAACGCCCAACCACATGTCACACAACTGCTTCAAAAGCTGAACAAATTGAGCTATTTAGTTTTACCTCATCTGCCATATTCACCTGACCTCTCACCAACCGCCACTTCTTCAAGCATCTCGACAGCTTTTTGCAGGGAAGACACTGCCACAGCTAGCAAGAGGCAGAAAATGCTTTCCAAGAGTTGGTTGAATCCTGAAGCATGGATCTTTATGCCACAGGAATAAAGAAACTTACTTCTTGTTGGCAAAAATGTGTTGATTGTAATGGTTCCTATTTTGATTAATAAAGATGTGTTTGAGCCCAGTTATAATGATTTAAAATTCACAGTCCAAAACTGTAATTACTTTTGTACCAATCTAATACAAATACAGAGGAGATTGTCTATATTACAAAAAAAAAAAAAAACTAAATTTTCTAATATCAACTAATTTAAAAATATAGATGACATTATTTTCTAAAAATATAGATTATCAAATTGAAACAGAGAGAAGAGAAAAGTGTGACTATAGCAATAACTGTAAAAATAATTGCAACAATTTTCAAAGTTCTGTCCTAAAAATAGGCTCCAATCCCAGATGGTTTTATAAGCTTTACTAAACCTATAAAAGGCAGGTAATTACTATGTTATATAAACCCTTTCAGAGCATAGAAAGCATGAAAATCTTCCCGTATCATTCTATAACAACAGCCTAACTTTATATCAAAAATAAGGATGGCTCAAAAATAGAATGCTATAAATTATCTCATTTAAAAACACTGATGTAACAATCCTAAATAAAATGTTATCTAACAGAACCCAGCAGTTTGTTTTTAAAGTAACACATCAGAACTATCAGAGACATTAGTCATTCCTCTGAGTTGCTTGGTGTCTGACAACTAGTCCTTTATTTAGGGAATTCCCAATCTCCTATCAAAAAGGCTCCCCATGCTACATATGATATTTCCCAAATTCTCCCAAAGCTAGAGCAAGAGGTACATGACCCAGGCTTTGCTCATCTGGTACCACAACTCCAGACTTTGAGTTGGAAGCAACTGGTATGAAGAAGCAGGGACTGTTCAGAATCCATTTGTTGGGCAATAGAGGCTACATCCAAGCACAAAGATGATGGAGCCAAAGGAAGTATCAGCTGACCAGCATAAGTGATAAAAATTGCAGCATTGTGCTCTGCAGTGTATCTTCACTGGACCAGTTCTTTGAAATAATGTAAGGCTTTCTTCTGGATCATACAGCCCAATTCTTCTGACTTCCCAGATATTCATTCTCTGATTGCTTTCTACAAACTGCTCTCCTGCTTAACTTAGCATGAGTTGGTTTTGTTGCTTGTAACTAAAAACATGGACTAATTTGCTGACAAAGTAGAGTTTATACCAGTAATGCAAAGATAATTTAGCATTAATAAATCTATCTATGTGATTCAAAGACAAATAGACTAAAAAAGAACTATCAATTTCACGGCCCAAGACTGATGACATTCAACATCTCTTACTAAAAATAACACAAAATAAAATGTTATCAAGCCAGAAATAGTAAGAACTTTTCCTAATTCATAAAGGATATCTACCAGAAACAAAGAACAAATATCATACCCAATGTGAACACACTGGAAGTAATTCCACTTGATGTCATGAACAGGACAAAGATGTCTACTCTTACTAGAACTATTCAACCATGTACCAGAGATCCTGCCCAATGCAATTAGGTAATTAAATAAATGAGATAAATAATAGAAAAGTGATCAAACTATCATTAGTTATAAGGAAATATGTTTGCTTACCTAGAAGATCAAGAGAAACCAAATGAAAAACTGTGAGTTTTTTAGAGGGGTTAGTAACATGTTGTTGTAGTAACACAGGCAGATGTAAAAACATCTATAAACTTGTGATATACTAGTAATAATCAATTATTTGAATATAGTAGAAAAGCTACCACTTATTTATAATAGCAAAAGAAATATAAAATATATAGAAAGACACCTATAAGACTGTTTAAAAAGTATATGAAGTATACAAAACTCAACTGAAGGACATAAAATTATATTTGAATAAATACGGTGGCCCACCTTGTTCTTGAATGGTTTTCTCCCAGGGAGTTATTATTAACTTAATTAATATAATTTTATTCAAAATCCCAACAGGATTTTTGCTGTGTATGTAACTTAAAAAGCTTATTCTAAAGTTCACTTGGAAGGAAAAAAATACTCAATCATATCCAGAAATGTTTGAAAATAAAAAGAATAAGAGAGGAACTGCCCTAACATTTATTTAAATATACTTCGGAGCCTTAATAATAAAGAATATTGAATTGGCACTGAGATATACAAACACAGATCAGTGAAACAAACTAAAGAGTCCAGAAATTGCCCTTTGGATGCTCCTTGGTACTCCATTTCCACAGTGGAATACTTGATGAAGCTGATGTTTAATATCTGTGTGGAAATGAAGAACTTTTCTGAACATAATATGACATCTGGCTATATGAGTGGGGAGAATTTCAATCTCTTCTCCCTATCAAACATAAAATTAAATATCTAAGCACAAAAGGATTTTTTTTTAAATGAGAAAATTTCAAAATCTTGGTAAGACAGACACAAATGTGTCTAAATCTTTCTAAGACAGACACAAAATGCAGAAACTATCAAGAAAAAAAATCTAATAAGTTGGACAACACCAGAACAAACCTCTATATGGTATAATGTACAAAGTTTTTAAAAGGTGAGAGTGAAGACAGAGTATCAGAAAATATTCAATAACAGAGAAGGATCTGTGCTCATAACACATAAAGAGAACATACTCTTAAAAAGAAAATTCCAGTTTTTCACTTGTTTCTCCATACACTTTTATATTGTTTGACTGTTTAACAAGAATTTTCTCACACATGTTTTTTAAGATTAAAAAGCTAAAAAGAAATTTTAACATAGAAAATAGCATCACTATCTATCAAGATTGTCTATTTCAGCTTTTCTACCTAAAAATATCTCAGGTTCAAGACTTCAAAGTCTATGAAAAATACTGCTCCATCTACTCAGTTGTTTAAGTTTAAAATAATATTACTTAAAAGGGGGAAATCATGCATTATATGTCTGTTCCCTGTTGCAGCATTAACAAAGACAAATAACATTGCCATAACGTCAGTCAAGATGAATTTGCAACTTGGGCTGCTTTAATATTCTTAAACTAGAATTTAAAAATGCTTGATAAATGATTTGCAAATAGTAGTGCTATATCATCAAAATAATTAAGGACACCAGAAATAAATTAGAGACCTTATCCCTTCTTAATATGACTGTTTAACTACCACAGTGACAATCTTGGTAACAAAGTCCCATAAACTTGGTGGCTCAAAATGACAGAAATTTATCCTCTTACAGTTCTGGAGGCCAGAGTCTGAAATAAAGGGGATGGGAGGATGGGTTCGTTCCGGAGTTTCTGAGGGAGAATCTGGTCCATGACTCTCCTCTAGTTCTAGTGGCTGTTGGCAATCCTTAGTATTTTTTGTCTTGACTCGTGACTACTGTCCAGTATCTGCCTTCTTCCTCATACGACCTTTTCCTCTATGTCTCTCTTCTGTTTGTGTGCCTCTGGGTCAGCTCCTTTTCTGAGGATGAATTGCACATAAAGCCCTTGGAGAGAACACCTATTAAGTGTTGTTGCAGGGACTAGATCTGATAGACAGAGTGCCTGATGAACTATGGACGGAGGTTCGTGACACTGTACAGGAGACAGGGATGAAGACCATCCCCAAGAAAAAGAAATGCAAAAAGGCAAAATGGCTATCTGAGGAGGCCCTACAAATAGCTGTGAAAAGAAGAGAAGCAAAAGGCAAAGGAGAAAAGGAAAGATATAAGCATCTGAATGCAGAGTTCTAAAGAATATCAAAGAGAGATAAGAAAGCCTTCCTCAGTGATCAATGCAAAGAAATAGAAGAAAACAGTAGAATGGGAAAGACTAGAGATCTCTTCAAGAAAATTAGAGATACCAAGGGAACATTTCATGCAAAGATGGGCTCAATAAACGACAGAAATGGTATGGACCTAACAGAAGCAGAAGATATTAAGAAGAGGTGGCAAGAACACACAGAAGAACTATACAAAAAAGATCTTCACGACCCAGATAATCACAATGGTGTGATCACTCACCTAAGAGTGAGACATCCTGGAATGTGAAATCAAGTGGGCCTTAGGAAGCACCACTAAGAACAAAGCTAGTGGAGGTGATGGAATTCCAGTTGAGATATTTCAAATCCTAAATGAAGATGCTGTGGAAGTGCTGCACTCAATATGCCAGCAAATTTGGAAAACTCAGCAGTGGCCACAGGACTGGAAAAGGTCAGTTTTCATTCCAATCCCAAAGAAAGGCAATGCCAAAGAATGCTCAAACTACCACACAATTGCACTCATCTCACACGCTAGTAAAGTAATGCTCAAAATTCTCCAAGCCAGGCTTCAGCAATACATGAACTGTGAACTTCCAGATGTTCAAGTTGGTTTTAGAAAAGGCAGAGGAACCAGAGATCAAATTGCCAACATCTGCTGGATCGTGGAAAAAGCAAGAGAGTTCCAGAAAAACATCTATTTCTGCCAAAGCCTTTGACTGTGTGGATCACAATAAACTGTGGAAAATTCTGAAATAGATGGGAATACCAGACCACCTGATCTGCCTCTTGAGAAATCTGTATGAAGGTTAAGAAGCACCAGTTAGAATTGGACATGGAACAACAGACTGGTTCCCAATCAGGAAAGGAGTACATCAAGGCTGTATATTGTCACCCTACTTATTTAACTTATATGCAGAGTACATCATGAGAAATGCTGGGCAGGAAGAAGCACAAACTGGAATCAAGATTGCCAGGAGAAATATCAATAACCTCAGATATGCAGATGACACCATCCTTATGGCATAAAGTGAAGAAGAACGTAAAAAAGTTGGCTTAAAGCTCAACTTTCAGAAAACGAAGATCATGGCATCTGGTCCCATCACTTCATAGATGGGGAAACAGTGGAAACAGTAACTGACTTTATTTTGGGGGGCTCCAAAGTCACTGCAGATGGTGACTGCAGCCATGAAATTAAAAGACGCTTACTCCTTGGAAGGAAAGTTATAGCCAACCTAGACAGCCTATTAAAAAGTAGAGACATTCCTTCGCCAACTAAGGTCTGTCTTGTCGAGGCTATGTTTTTTCCAGTAGTCATGTTGGGCTTCCCTGGTGGCTCAAATGGTAAAGCGTCTGCCGGCATGCAGGAGACCTGAGTTCAATTCCTGGGTCAGGAAGATCCCCTGGAGAAGGAAATAGCAATCCACTCCAGCACTCTTGCCTGGAAAACTCCATGGATGGAGGCGCCTGATAGGCTACAGTCTATGGGGTCGCAAAGCACTGGACACGACTGAGCGACTTCACTTTCACTTTGTATGGGTGTGAGAGTTGAACTATAAAGAAGGCTGATTGCTGAAGAATTGATGCTTTTGCACTATGGTGTTGGAGAAGACTCTTGAGAGTCACTTGGACTGCAAGGAGATCCAACCAGTCCATCCTAAAGGAGATCAGTCCTGAGTGTTCATTGGAAGGACTGATGTTGAAGCTGAAACTCCAATACTTTGGCCACCTGATGAAAAGAACTGACCCATTGGAAAAGACCCTGATGCTGGGAAAGATTGAAGACAGGAGGAGAAGGGGATTACAGAGGATGAGATGGTTGGATGGCATTGCCAACTCAAAGGACATGAGTTTGAGTAAACTCCAGGAGTTAGTGATGGATAGGGAGGCCTGGTGTGCTGCAGTCCATGGGGTTGCAAAGAGCAACTGAACTGAAGGGAAGTGAACTGAAGCGTTGTTATCCTGGAAGCTCAGGTATGTTTGGATGAGCAGACCTGAGTTTTCTGAGTGCAATCTGAAAAGCCTAACAATGAAAAGCCTAACAATGATAACAACAATTACAGCAACAACTATGAAAACAGCCTCCCTAGATTTTATATCATTTAGGGAACTTCTCGGGGTGCCCCACCTCTACTCCATCCACTCCTGTCTGTCCTTGAAGGAAAGCATTTTTCTTTTTCCCTCCCAAGAGAGTAGCTTGGGCTTTGGGTTGGACAATTTGGGGCTTCCCCGACTGTGGAGAAGAATGTAAAGCCTTTGACTTGAAATCTGAGACCCATCTCCACCGCCCCCCACCCCTGAGAGCTGGACCGTCTGAGGGAGAAGAGCTCCTAGTATTAAAACAGGTGGAAACAACCTACCCAAGGGAGACAAAAGCACTGAGGGAGCCAAAGGTGACACTTGTCCCCATTCCCATCAACGTGTCAATGCTTACAATTAAAAAGAACAAACTGTTGGGAGAGAACATTTCTATAATGATTTAAAACTGCTACCTATCACCATTTAGAACAGGTTGAAGAACTGGATTGGGGTTGATGCCAAGGATGAAGAAACAAGAACCATCTGCAGAACCAAGGCTGCCTAGAGTCCAAGTTCAAGTTGGGGTGGATTAAGTCTATAAGTTGGAAGATGACACTAGGATCAAGGTCATGTAGAACTGGGTAACAGATCATCATCCAGAAACAACAGGAGGTACTTGATCAACTCTAGGTGCACCTGGCCTGCTGGTTCCCCCAACAGTGGAGCCAATAAAAGACCAGTCCTATGAGAAGGGTCCATCTCATGACATAGGGCTTGTATGCGTGCGTCCATACTATGGCACTCCAGTTGTGTCTGACTCTGTGTGACTCTATGGACTGTAGTCTGCAAGGCTCCTCTGTCCATGGGATTCTCTAGGCAAGAATAATGGAATGGGCTGCCATGCCCTCCTCCAGGGGATCTTACCGACCCGGGGGTGGAACCTGCATCTCTAGCATCCCCTGCATTGACAGGAGAGTTCTTTGCCACTAGAGCCATCTGGGAATCTTGCCCTAAAAAGTTTAGAAGAGGAATGGAGCTTGTAGGAGGTCACTTTTAAAAGATTAGAGAAATAAGTTTCTTCAATTATTAGGTTAGAGGTTGATTAGAGTCTTTTCCAATATTATGCACTGATTTAATGGAAACAGTGAGAGACTTTATATTTTGGGGCTCCAAAATCATGCAGATGGTGACTGCAGCCATGAAATTAAAAGACACTTGCTCCTTAGAAGGAAAGCTATGACAAACCTAGAGAGCAGAGACATCACTTTGCTGACAAAGGTCTGTCTAGTCAAAGCTATGGTTTTCCCAGGAGTCATGTATGGATGTGAGAGTCGGACTATAAAGAAAGCTGAGTGCTGAAGAATTGATGCTTTTGAACTGTGGTATTGGAGAAGACTCTTGAGAGTCCCTTGGACTGTAAGGAGATCCAACCAGTCAATCCTAAAAGAAATCAGTCCTGAATATCCATTGGAAGGACTGATGCTGAAGCTGAAACTCCAATACTTTGGCCATCTGATGTGAAAAACTGACTCATTAGAAAAGACCCTGATGCTGGAAAAGATTGAAGGCAGAAGGGGACGACAGAGAATGAGATTGTTGTATGGCATCACCAACTCAATGGACATGAGTTTGAGCTAGCTCCGGGTGTTGGTGATGGGCAGGGAAGCCTGGTGTGCTGCAGTCCATGGGGTTGCCAAGAGTTGGACATGACTGAGTGCCTGAACTGAAATGAATAAAAAATAATGCTAATTATAGCCAAAGTCACTACTTTGAATTGGTTAATAAAAATGATATAAGTTCTCAAAATTAATAAGTGAACTAGAAACACATGCATATTTTTATCAAGAGTTAAGTATGCAGTTTGGGGTGAGAATGTGGGGCCATAAGATACACAATCACAGAAACATCTTTGTATGAAAGGATTCACTTTTGTTTTTGAAATGTAAAAACTGACATCTTTATTATTTCTAGTCTAATCTGCATCCTTATGTGATAATGAGCTTTCACGTAAAAGTAGTTACCATTGTGGCCAGAAACCTCCTTCTCTCTAGATGAAACATTAGTATTAATATTTTAGACCCGTTATTTTCAACTCTGTTCCTTCTGTGTGTGTCTTCCCCATTAATATTACAGCATTAAAATGATCCACAATACACTTAAACTCTTCACTCTGACTATCAAGATGACTCAGCCACCCTGTCCTGTAAATAATAAGGTTCCGACATTTACAGATTACTCCTGTCAACTAAAAAGTGGTTAAAGTGAAAATTACCCAGTCCTGGCAGACGTTCATGTGACCCAAGGTTTAGGTTTTTTCTTGGGATTTATAACCTTGACAGTTAATTTTGCAGGCCTTTTTTAGAGTCTGTCATTTAGCACAAATTGACATTTAAGCAGCTTTTTAAAGCTCTGGTATCAAAATGTTACAACAGCCTGAGTTTTTTTTTTTTTTTTTCCTATTAACATTGCCTATTATTTATTATTGTAGTCAGAGAAGTGAATCATCAATTTTCCCCTTTCAACATTTTCCTAGGACTTGGAGGCAGTAGAGAAGACAGAACACCCTCAGTCAGTTTTATTTCCTTCTTCAAAGAGGAAAAATAAACCACCTAGATTAACATTAAAAACTGTACAACAGGCACTACAAAGTGAAGACAAACCACCAACTGAGAATTACAGTGCATTGACCATAAAGGGCTGCTGCTGCTGCTGCTATGTTGCTTCAGTCCTGTCTGACTCTGTGCGACCCCAGAGACAGCAGCCCACCAGGCTCCCCCATCCCTGGGATTCTCCAGGCAAGAACACTGGAGTGGGTTGCCATTTCCTTCTCCAAGGCATGAAAGTGAAAAGTGAAAGTGAAGTCGCTCAGTTGTGCCCGACTCTTTGCAACCCCATGGACTGCAGCCTACCAGGCTCCTCCGTCCATGGGATTTTCCAGGCAAGAGTACTGGAGTGGGGTGCCACTACCATTAAAAAGACAATCAATAATAAATGTTGACAAGGATGGGGAGAAAAGGAATCTCATGCACTGTTGGTGAGAACATAAATTGGTACAGCCACTGTGGAAAACAGTATGCTCAAAAATTTTTTTAAATAACTCATATGATCTAGCAATCCCACTCTGGGGATTTACCTGAAGGAATCAAAATACTAATTCAAAAAGATATTTTTACCCTGTGTTCATAACAGCATTGTTTACAATAGCTAAAACATGACAACAACATAAGTGTTCATTGATGGATGAATGGGTAAAGAAAATATGATATATATGTGATATTTACACATATATACACAACAGAATACTATTCAGCCATATAAAAGAAGGAGCTCTTGTCACCTGTGACAACACGAGTGGACCTTGAGGCTATTAACTAAATGAGATAAGTCAAACAGAGAAAGACAAAAACTGTATGACCATATTTATAGTGGAATCTAAAAAATTAACAAAAAAACTCAAAAAAAAAGAAAAAAAAAAGATCACTCTGGTATATTTAAATGGATAGCCAAAAAGGACCAACTGTATAGCACATGGAACTCTGCTCTATGTCATGTGGCAACCTGGGTAGGAGGGAAGTTTGAGGGAGAATGGGCAGGTGTATATGTGTGGCTGAGTTCCTTCATTGTTCCCCTGTAATTATCACAACATTGTGAAGCAGCTATACCCAAACACAAAATGAAATGTCTTAAAAAACAATAAAATATAACAATAAAAATATCCTTGTTGGAAGGGTACACATGTATATATTTATAGGTTATATGCTGCTGCTGCTGCTAAGTCGCTTTAGTCGTGTCTGACTCTGTGCGACCCCAGAGACAGCAGCCCACCTGGCTCCCCTGTCCCTGGGATTCTCCAGGTAAGAACACTGGAGTGGGTTGCCATTTCCTTCTCCATAGGTTATATATAAGTACATAATTTATATATATATTTTTAAATCAGAATTGTGCTTACCAGAGGCAGGGGAAGGGAGATGAGGGAACTGGATGAAAGGTGGTTGGGAAATGGAAAATTCCAGTTATGAAATAAATAAGTACTGGATGTAATGTACACCATGACTGTAGTTAATAATACTATAAGGTATATATGAAAGTTACCAAGAGAATAAATCCAAAAGTTCTCAACACAGGAAAAATAATTTTTTTCTTTCTTTTTTTGTGTCTTTACAAGGTGATGGATGTTAACTAAATTTATATGGCAATCATTTCACAATGTGTGTAAGTCTTTATGCTATACACCTTAAACTCATATATGAATATATCAATTATATCAATAAAACAGATAAAAGGGCTACTCCAGAATATATATGCTATAGAACAACTACAAATACTTTGAAAAAAATAAACAACAGGAAAATGGGAACAGAAAGTAACAATTTAAAAAGAGAAAGAGAAGGGCTATTTAAAAGATGCCCAATCCTAATAGTCACTGAAGAAAGTCAACTTAACATAAGGAAATGCCATTCTGTGCTTGTTGAGACTGACAAAAATTTGGCAGTCTGAGAGAGGAAGGTGAACTGGTCTCTGTTCTCTTAAATTCAGTCTGTCACACCACTTTCCAGCCAATGGCTCCTGGGCTTAGAGAGTGGGGGCAGGCTGCAACTCTGGCCAGTCCTGATGGGGAGAGATGAACCACAGAACAGCTGGGGACCAACAGCAAAAGTGCTTAGAAGGAAGGGGAGACCAGACTGAGGATTCTAGACAAAGCTTGGCTTGTGGAGATCCTTGATCCCCTGGGTGAAGGCTACTGCTCTTTCTGTCCCCTGAGGAACTACAGAGGAGCCAGGCAGGTGTATGAATCTTCCTCATCCTCAAATATGGGAGAAAGACACCCTTTGCTAGCATTTTGCTTCTTTTAGGGAGATTGTATTTTATTTTATTTTTTTTTTTAACTCTGGAAACAGAGTTTAGTTAACTTGAAGGGATGTGTATTTATTACAAAAGGCCACACAGCAACACCACAGAAGGACTTCAATCGCATCAGCATAGAACTCAGTCTCTTTGAAAAGAAAAGGACAAGGTCTGGTTGACGAAAAGTGAGGGAGTAGAAAGGAACTCACCACTCTCTGTCATTATATACAAAACATCACCAAAGCTGCCGCTTTGGTCTGTTACTGCAAGGTGAGGTCCCTGTATGTTTACTTTCTCATCAAGATCCTTCTTCAGAAAAATGGATCTCTTCTTGGAATCTGAAATTGCTTGAATGAAAAATATATCCACAAGGATGGGATAAGGCCATGTCATTACTTGTTCAATATCTCAAGCTGAGGAAGGTGAGTTAATTCTTGAATGAAACAACTGTAAACTTGTATCGAATTCCACTGCTTCAGTTTTAAAAAGGCACGCTAGTTAAAAACAAGGGTATTGGAAAGATTGTGGATGGTATCTGTCTCTGATAAAGGAATAGTTAAGTGGGCAGATGAAAAACATGCGGGAGCTGCCCAACTATAGAAACTATGAAATGTCCAAGGACATTCACTACCTGTTTGTGATGTTTAAAGAGCACAATTGAAATCATCTGATGAAAAACAGGTATGAGAATAAAATAAAGGCATTTGAGATATTTAAAATCATTTCTAAGTAATTCTTACATTAAAGGAGAAGTCACTAAAATTACTGATAAAGTCAACATCAGTGAGGGTATGGTACTTTTCCTGTATGGCCGGTAGCCAAAGCAGAAATCAGCAGAAATATACGTTCTTAAGTACATTTATTAGCAAGAAAGACAGAAAATAAATGCAGTAAGGTTTCAACTCTAGCTGAAAGAAAGAGAACCAAACAAAACAAAAAATTTATGAGGGAATTTAAAAAGATATAAGCAGAAATAAATAGAAAATAACCCACAAAGGTAAGCTTAGATTAATTAAAGTTAGTCCCTTGAAAAGCCCAATAAAATTCATAAGCCTCTGATAATTCTGATGATAGAGAAATAACACCAGAAATAAGAATGAAAACATCAGATCAGATTATATCAGTCGCTCAGTCGTGTCCGACTCTTTGCGACCCCATGAATCGCAGCACTCCAGGCCTCCCTGTCCATCACCAGCTCCTGGAGTTCACTGAGACTCACGTCCATCGAGTCAGTGATGCCATCCAGCCATCTCATCCTCTGTCGTCCCCTTCTCCTCTTGCCCCCAGTCCCTCCCAGCATCAGAGTCTTTTCCAATGAGTCAAGTCTTCGCACGAGGTGGCCAAAGTACTGGAGTTTCAGCTTTACCATCATTCCTTCCAAAGAAATCCCAGGGCTGATCTCCTTCAGAATGGACTGGTTGGATCTCCTTGCAGTCCAAGGGACTCTCAAGAGTCTTCTCCAACACCACAGTTCAAAAGCATATTATTGTGATCCACACAGTCAAAGGCTTTGGCATAGTCAATAAAGCAGAAATAGATGTTTTTCTGGAACTCTCTTGCTTTTTCCACAATCCAGCAGATGTTGGCAATTTGATCTCTGGTTCCTCTGCCTTTTCTAAAACCAGCTTGAACATCAGGAAGTTCACGGTTCACATATTGCTGAAGCCTGGCTTGGAGAATTTTGAGCATTACTTTACTAGCGTGTGAGATGAGTTTGATTGTGCAGTAGTTTGAGCATTCTTTGGCATTGCCTTTCTTTGGGATTGGAATGAAAACTGACCTTCTCCAGTCCTGTGGCCACTGCTGAGTTTTCCAAATTTGCTGGCATATTGAGTGCAGCACTTCCACAACATCATCTTTCAGGATTTGAAAGAGCTCAACTAGAATTCCATCACCTCCACTAGCTTTGTTCGTAGTGATGCTTCCTAAGGCCCACTTGACTTCACATTCCAGGATGTCTGGCTCTAGGTCAGTGATCACACCATTGTGATTATCTGGGTGGTGAAGATCTTTTTTGTACAGTTCATCTGTGTATTCTTGCCATCTCTTCTTAATATCTTCTGCTTCCGTTATGAATGAAAACATAGCCAAAGATAATACATGCAGAATTAACAAATTAAAAATTCAAGAAGAAAGAACTGTTTGGGACATAAAGATTATCAAGACCGTGTCAGAGAAGATATAAAACTGAAGAAAGAGCCATGGAAAAAATTGAAAATGTAATTTTTAAAAATCTGCCTTTTAAAAAGGCAGAGGTCCCAGACCATATTTTATGGATGATTTCTGCAAAGCCTTGAAAGAGCAGATTGCTTTTTTGTTTTATTTGAATTGTTTCAGAGCATAGAAAAAATATAAAACTTCCTTCCTTGTTCTATAAGGTTAGCATAACACCAAATTGAGAAAAAATGCCAAAAATAGCCTTTTCTAAATCTTACATAAAAGTAAAAAAAAATTTTTTTTAATTACAAAGCAAAATTAGCAGCATATAACAAGAAGAATATGTCATGACCAAGCAGGATGTTTCAGAGAATAAAAGTGTGGTTAAACTGTTAAACAATGAATGGTATGTATATTAACTTCTGGTATAAATATCAATAGAAATACAGAGCAATTTTTTATGATCTTGCAATAGATGCTGACAAAGGAGTTTTAAAAATCCCAAACCTACTCCTGAAACAAATGTACTAATTCAGGAATAGGATGAGAATAGGATACTCTGTAAGAAATTAATAAGAATTTTGCTCCCACTCTTTTAGTCTGGTTAATTAGGAATAAAAGAACGTGTTACCCCTTCTCAAGAGGACAACCGAGCTACAGTCTGGGTTCTCCCTACCTGTAGCAAGGATGCAGCTTTTATGTTTCCAGGCTAGTAAAGGAGACATTAGCTAAACTCAAGCACTGGCTGCCCTGGAGGTATTAAGGCTGTGTGATTAGAAGATCTGGTCCCACCCTCGCACCCCGTGGTATTGAAACTAGACTATCTAAGAGATGGCAGAGAAAAGGGAGCTTTGACTTGGTGGAATTTGAAATAACAGCTTGACTGAGAACTCAAATGAGGAATACACTAGTTTTCACAGAGGTGGTGACTTGAAGGGTGCAGGATGACCTGAGCCAACTGGTATGTTGCTGTGGCTCTGAGTTGGCCGGGATCCTGTTGCTGGAGAGACAAATATCAAGGCCTTGGAGACACTGAGCCTGCAGGGCTGAGATTCCAAGTGCCTGTTGAGATCCTGTGTGCTCTGCAGCATACCGTGCATGCTCATGTGTGCTTGTGTATGCATGTGTGTGTACACACATTTGTGTGTGTGTACACATCTGTATGTGGTGCTCTGGATTTGGCTTATCAGTTATCACAGTGAATATGCAATACTTACAACCCATTTTAAAACTATGAGAACAAACAGGAAAATTTTGTCAGATGACCAAATGTAAGATCAACATGTGAATGTGGCTTGTTTTTCTGCATGCCAGCATTAACAAATTGAAGAGTAATGGGGAAAATATTCACTCACACTAATGACAAATCCCATAAAACAACTGGGAATAAACATTACAAGACATGTGTCAACACTATGAGAAAAAAATTGCAAAACTTTATTGAAGGAAATATTTAAATGCTTGATTAAATGAAATGACATACTATGTTTCTGGATATACTGTTTTTCTAGTTGTATAAGAAGTATAAATTATTTAACCTTTCTCTGCTATTGGTAAGATGGAAATGAAAATAGTATTTACTTCATTGGGTTCTTATCAGAATTAAATGAATTAATTTATGTAAAGTATAAAATAATCATTATTATTAATATAAATATGTCCATTCTCATATTCATCCAAAAGTTCAAGGCACTTCTAAATAAAATCCCAAAGAGACTTTCATGAAGCATGAAAAGATAACCCTTATTCCTCTCCATGTATATAAATGTTAAAATCATCTATGGACATTAAGAAAACTTATGATTATGATAGGCAACTTGCCATGATGGATTTCAAAGCACACTTTGAAGAACTTCAGTAATCAAAACCCTGTAGTATTTCTTAATAGAGAACTCTTTTGAGAATAAATAGTAGAATAAAATAAAGGACCTAAATGTACTCCTGTATCTATGTATGTGGGATATGATATAAGATAAATGTAACATTTGAGATCTATGGAAAATAATTGATTATTCAAAGAATTTTGTTGGAACTAATAACTATCCATTATACTTTTATCCAACATCAAACACAAAAATAATTCCAGACATAGTCCCAATTTGAATGAAAAACCACAACTACAAAAGTTTTAAAAGAAAATATAAAAGAATGAGTATCCAGCTTCAAGGAGGTATTGCCAAAAATGTTAATCAGGATTCAGTTCAACATAACAGAAATTCTTCTATCTGGCTTAAGCAGAAACAATTAAATATAGAGAACCTGAGACTTTGAAATGGGCTTCCCTGGTGGCTCCAATGGTAGATAACCTGCCTGCAATGCAGGAGACCCTGGTTGATCCCCAGGTTGAGAAGATACCCTGGAGAAGGGAGTGGCAACCCTTACAACCCAATACACACTGCTGTATTTTAAATGGGTAAAGGAGACTGGTGGACTACAGTCCATGGGGTCACAAAGAGTCAGACACAACTGAATGACTAGGCATGCACAAAGCTTTGAAATTTATCAGAAAGGATTTGTGGAACAAGATCTGATCAGAATTTTCAAAAAGATTTCCAGAACTTTACTGCAGATGTGGCCCACCACAAAATAATCAAAAACAAACTCTGCTGTGGTCAGAAAACTCATGATCAGAAGTGGGGGAATCAGCTAACTTTTAGAACACTCCATGGATAAAGAAAATATAGTACATGTATATAATGGAAAAGTACTCAGCCATTAAAAAGAATAAAATGATGCCATTTGCAGCAACATGGATGGACCTAGAGATTGTCCTACTAAGGGAAGGAAGTCCAGAGAAAGTGAAATATTGTATTAAATGCAGAATTTTTAAAGTGATAAAAATGAACTTATTTACAAAAGAGTAATAGACTCATACACTTAGAGAACAAACTAATAGTTACCTGGGGGAAAGGTAAGGGAGAAGGGAAAGTTACAGAGTTTTGGACTGACACATACACACTGCTGCTGCTGCTGCTGCTAAGTCACTTCAGTTGTGTCCGACTCTGTGCAACCCCATAGACGGCAGCCTACCAGGCTCCCCCATCCCTGAGATTCTCCAGGCAAGAACACTGGAGTGGGTTGCCATTTCCTTCTCCAATGTGTGAAAGTGAAGTCGCTCAGTCGTGTCCAACTCTTTGCGACCCCATGGACTGTAGCCCACCAGGCTCCTCTGTCCATGGGATTTCCCAGGCAAGAGTACTGGAGTGGGTTGCCATTGCCTTCTCCAACACATACACACTGCTGTATTTTAAATGGGTAACCAACAAGGACCTATTATACAGCACAGGGAACTTGGTTCAATATTATGTAACAACCTAAATGGGAAAGAATTAGAAAAAAGAATAGATACATGTATATGTATAACTGAATCACTTTGCTGTATACCTGAAACTAACACAACATTGTTAATCAACTATGCTATGCTATGCTATGCTAAGTCACTTCAGTCGTATCCAACTCTGTGTGACCCCATAGATGGCAGCCCACCAGGCTCCCCTGTCCCTGGGATTCTCCAGGCAAGAACACTGGAGTGGGTTGCCATTTCCTTCTCCAATGCATGAAAGTGAAAAGGGAAGGTGAAGTTGCTCAGTCCTATCTGACTCTTCCTGACCCCATGAACTATAATCTACCAGGCTCCTCCATCCATGGGATTTTCCAGGCAAGAGTACTGGAGTGAGGTGCCATTGCCTTCTCCAATTACTCTAAGACATGTTTATATTAGATAGGTCAACAAACAAGCATTAATATTAGGTATTTAATGCTGAATATTTACTAGTTCACATGTAGAACCCAAGTTTTGATGGATTTTATAAAATGTAGTCTTTTACATTCTACCCTTCTACTTTCTGGTCTTTAGCATGAAAAGTGTTAGTCACTCAGTTGTGCCCGACTCTTTGCCACCCCACAGATGACAGCCTGCCAGGCTCCTCTGTCCATGGGATTTTCCAGGCAAGGATACTAGAGTGGTTTGCCATTTCCTTCTCCAGGGGATCCTCCTGACCCAGGGATTGAATCCATGTCTCCTGTATTGTAGGCGGGTTCTTTACGTACCAAGCTATCAGGGAAGGCATGCTACAAAAGGGCTGGAATCTCACCAAGGGGGTTTATTTACATTTCCCAATAAGATAGACAGAAAAGTCAGAAACCATAAAGGAAAAGGTTGAGAGACAAACTACATAAAATTTTTATATAGCAGTAGAAGCCATGAACAAAGTACAATAAACAACAAAAAGCAAAATACAGGGGAGAATACTTGCAGTATAGAAAGCAGATGAATATAAATGTTCATAATGTATAATGATCTCTGCATCACTAAGAAAACAATGCAGTAGAAAATGAACAAAGCATCAGAACAAGCAATGAACAGAGAAGGAAATATACAAGAAAAATAGACAAAGAAAATATTCTTAACCCAACTAGTAAAGAGTAGAATGCATATTGGAACAAAGTAATGTGATTTTTATCAATTAGATTAGAAAAAAATTAATTGGTAATATACACAGTTGATAGAAGTATAAATTGCCTTTTTGGAGGGCTATTTTTTTTAATATCTGCAAAAATTTAAATGTACATGCCATTTAACTGAACATTTTCACTTCTAAGAATCAGATTTACAGAAATCTGTTTAATGAAGCATCATTTGTGTTTGTGAAAAATGTAGATAACTTAAATGCTTTCAAAAGCATTTAAGAAAACATCTTAAATGACTTAAGTCTGGCCATTATATGAAATAACAAGTGATCGGTTTTTAATATCTTTATTTATTCATAGTATCCTGAAAATAGGCACAGGATTTCTGGAGCAGGGACTGCTAATTACAATAACCACACTGTTCCTCTTTGTCCAAATTCCTCCTCTTCTTGGGATGATAGAATGAGAGCCTGACAATTGTCATCCAACATGTACAGGGGACTGTACTGTAGGCGAGAAGCCCCATAAATATGGGGACACCTGCTTCCCCTACTTCTCTCTTGAGAAGGAAAGAAATTTTCTTCCCTGAAATAAGCAAACTCTCCTTGGGAACAAAAGGAAAGGGGTGATGGGCTCTTTTCCTTTGGAATATAAATACAATAAATGTCTCCAGGAGGAAGACAGGACACATATCTCTAAGTTTACAAACTTAGAGTATTTCCATAGTTTGGAGAAGATAAGTTTATTACTCTTTGGATGGGAGCAGATGGCTCTAGGTCTAAAATTGTGGAATGTGAGAAATAAATGGATCGGGAAATGAAGACATTCTGTAGCTTGTCAATTTCCTTTGCTAAGGAAGTCAAGGCAATAAAGCAGAAATAGATGTTTTTCTGGAACTCTCTTGCTTTTTTGATGATCCATCGGATGTTGGCAATTTGATCTCTGGTTCTTCTGCCTTTTCTAAATCCAGCTTGAACATCTGGAAGTTCACGGTTCACATACTGTTGAAGCCTGGCTTGGAGAATTTTGAGCAATATTTTGCTAGCATGTGAGATCAGTGCAGTTGTGTGGTAGTTTGAGCATTCTTTGGCATTGCCTTTTTTTGGGATTGGAATGAAAACTGACCTTTTCTAGTCCTGTGGCCACTGTTGAGTTTTCCAAATTTGCTGGCATATTGAGGGCAGCATTTTCACAGCATCATCTTCTAGGATTTGAAATAGCTCCACTGGAATTCCATCACCTCAACTAGCTTTGTTCATAGTGATACTTCCTAAGGCCCACTTGACTTCACATTCCAGGATGTCTGGCTCTAGGCGAGTGATCACACCATCATGGTTATCTGGGTCATGAAGATCTTTTTTGTATAGTTCTTCTGTGTATTCTTGCCACCTCTTCTTAATATCTTCTGCTTCTGTTAGGTCCATACCATTTCTGTCCTTTATTGTGTCCATCTCTGCTTTACTGACTACACCAAAGTCTTTGACTGTGTGGATCAAACAAACTGTGGAAAATTCTGAAAGAAATGGGAATACCAGACCACCTAACCTGCCTCCTGAGAAATCTGTATGCAGGTCAAGAAGCAACAGTTAGAACTGGACATGGAACAATGGACTGGTTCCAAATCAGGAGAGGAGTATGTCAAGGCTGTATATTGTCACCCTGCTTATTTAACTTATATGCAGAATTCATCATGCAAAATGCTGTGCTGGATGAAGCACAAGCTAGAATCAAGACTGCTGGGAGAAATATCAATCCTCAAATATGCAGATGACATCACCCTTATTGCAGAAAGCAAAGAAAAACTAAAGAGCCTCTTGATGAAAGTGAAAGGGAAGAGGGAAAAAGTTGGCTTAAAACTCAATATTCAGAAAACTAAGATCATGGCATCTGGTCCCATCACTTCATGGCAAATAGATGGGGAAGCAATGGAAACAGTAACAGACTTTATTTGGGGGGGCTCCAAAATCACTGCAGGTGGTGACTGCAGCCATGAAATTAAAAAACATTTTTTCCTTGGAAGAAAAGCTATGACCAAACTAGACAGCATATTAAAAAGCAGAGAAATTCCTTTGCCAACAAAGGTCCGTCTTGTCAAACCTATGGTTTTTCCAGTAGCCATGTATAGATGTGAGAGTTGGACTACAAGGAAAGCTGATTGCTGAAGAATTGATGCTTTTGCACTGTGGTGTTGGAGAGTATTCTTGAGAGTCCCTTGGACTGCAAGGAGATCCAACCAGTCCATCCTAAAGGAGATCAGTCCTGAGTGTTCATTGGAAGGACTTATGTTGAAGCTGAAACTCAAATACTTTGGCCACCTGATGTGAAGAACCGAGTCGTTGGTAAAGACCCTGATGCTAGCAAAGATTGAAGGTGGAAGGAGAAGGGGACGACAGAGAATGTGATGGTTGGATGGCATAACTGACTCAATGGACATGAGTCTGAGTAAGCTCCAGGAATTGTTGATGGACAGGGAACCCTGGCATGTTGCAGTCCACGGGGTTGCAAAGAGTTGGACTTCATTGAGCAACTGAACTGAACTAGGAGGTCAAATGACACAGAAACATAAAAATATTCTTATCCTGACAGTAAACAGATTAATAAAATGTAAACTAATGATATTTGTACCCAGAGTAATCAAAATATAGAATATTAAATGAAAAGTCAAGTACAAGGACAATGTATTAAGTAGGATCTCCATGTTCTTGCCTGGAGAATCCCAGGGGTGGGGAAGCCTGGTGGGCTGCTGTCTGTGGGGTTGCACAGAATCGGACACGACTGAAGCAACTTAGCAGCAGCAGCAGCAGCAGCAGCAGCAGCATCTATGTGAAATTGGTAAATCAAATCATTAACATGGTATATTTGGGGGGAAAGAAGACAAAAAAGGGACCTTAGCCCTAACCATATTTATTTGTTGTTGAATTTGAGTGTAGAGTCAGGGGTGATTTTTAAAGTATCTTCTCTTCTATATTTTCCAGATTTCCTACAATAGCCATATATTAGTTTTATAATAAATGACATCTTTTTAACAGTCAAAAGCAGTTGTTTATTCATCACCAGTTCATTCATCTTTAAACTTCAAAAAGGCCACAAGATTAATAAATTGAATGTTATCAAGTTAATCCAAAAGGGAAATGGTGTACTATTATTGATAGAATGTGGTTCTTCTCTTCAGCTGTTTATGGATGTTTGTCTCACGGTAACTTTTTAAAAATCACATTTGTTTAACAATGTTTATTACATATCTATTACATACTTGGCATTTTAACTGGCCCTGATGCTATGAAAAATTACAGCTCGTCCTTCCTTGAACAGCTCACAATCTATGGGTAATAGATCTGTGGTAGAATATATTGTGGTTTCCTGTGATAAACAACAATGTGTGAATTAAATGTGGTATGGACCTTGCAAGGGAGCTTCCCTCCTGCCTGAGAGATATGGGAAAGGGCTCATGGAAAGGTGATATTTGAAATAGCTCCTGAAGAAATAGCACAATGCTGCTGAAGGTAATTGCAACACCAGGTCATTAGATCTTTATCAATCCACTAAAGAGTATTAAGACTCAGCACAAGATCAATTTGCAATTTGATTTTTGAACCAAACAAAAACACAAATTTCTAACATATCAGAGATGCTTAATCCATGACAGAGGTACTCTTAAGAGTCCCTTGGACTGCAAGGAGATCAAACCAGTCAATCCTAAAGGAAATCAACCCTGAATATTCATGGTAAGGACTGATGCTGAAGCTGAAGCTCCAATACTTTGGCCACCTGATGCAGAAAGATGACATTGGGAAAGATTCTGATGCTAGGAAAGATGGAAGGCAAAAGGAGAAGAGAGCAGCAGAGGATGAAACAGATAGCATCACTGACTCAACGGACATGAATTTGAGCAAACTCCAGGAGAAAGTGAGGGACAGGAAAGCCTGGTGCACTGCAGTCCATGGGGTTGCAAAGAGTCAGACATGACTTAGTGACTGAACAACAACAATAAGACAGAGGTCCGTTTGACTGAGCTGAGCGGGGTCTCTAGAACTGGTATTATTACAAGTTGGGGGAGTTGTCTAGGTGGATACAATTCTTAACTCTTAAAAAGTGAGTCATGTGATATAAATGTTCTGGACGATATTAAAGTAGGAAATAATTTAGGGATTAAGTTTTGAGTCTTTAGGTCCTTTGGCTCAAAGTGGAAGTTCTGGTTCCTGCAACATCCACTCTCTGTTATCCCAACAGAGACTCAAGTGAGAGGGAGTCAGATGAGCATGAAGGTTAAGTCAGTAGATCTCACAATATGGTCCTCAGATGAGAAGCATCAGCATCACCTCCAGATATGGTAAGAAAGGGAAATTCTCAATCCCCACTCCAGACTTACTGAATCAGAAACTCCAGAGATGGAGTCCAGCAACCTGTGTGTTAACAGGGTCTCTAGGTGATTCTGATGCATACTGCACACTCAATTTTGAGATCCACTATGCTAAGGTAAGCTCTCAGTCATTAGTGTACAACCAGGTATTAGATTTAATTTAACCAGCTATCTTTATTTATGGACCACTGGTGAGGAGGAAGTGTGGCAGGAAGGAGGATTTAAGAGAGATATTTTTGCCATTTTTCTCAAATACATGTATATACATAATATTTAACAGAGTGTGTTTGACTAAAAATATTCTTTTTGTTTTACAGAAAGCCCTTCAAGTGGCAGAATGGGTCTTTCAGTCTCTGTTGCTCTTGGACTTCAGAGGATCAATGGAGGCTCATTCTCCCAGGATGAGTCTTTACAATGACAAAGCAGATGATCTTTGATTCGTTATGACTTGGGGAAGCCAGGAAGATGATCCTTGCCTCAAACACATGTCCAACCAGAGGCCATGTCACTAAAAGTCTACTGTCTAAGACTCATTTTTCCCCCTTAATCTAAGCATTTCCCTGAGTATCTACTCAAAATTCAAATCCCATCTGGAGCAATAATATTTCAAACTCTGACCAGTCTGATTCAATCATGAATTCACTAATGACAACATTTTCTTTTAAAATGAGAGGTTCAGGAAGTGTACACAGTAAAGTCCTGGCCCGCTGGGGAGGGTTATGATTCTGATAAGGGAAGAGGGGCACTAGTCATTGGAAATAAATTTCTACTTTTTTACCCACAATAGATGTAGATTCTTCAGAGTGTAATTCCAGCCTAAATTTAGATAAGCCCTCCACCCCTTCAATGCCTTAAATTCTCAGCTGTCAAAAGTCTAACAGGTTTAGGGTTTTAAAAATGTTTGGAATTGAGCTTCAGGAGTTGCTTGTGTATTTTTGAGATTAGTTGTTTATCAGTTGCTTCATTTGCTATTATTTTCTCCCATTCCGAAGGCTGGGAATCCGAAGGCATCTTTTCACCTTGCTTATAGTTTCCTTTGTTGTGCATAAGCTTTTAAGTTTAATTAGGTCCCATTTGTTTATTTTTGCTTTTATTTCCAGTATTCTGAGAGGTGGGTCATAGAGGATCCTGCTGTGATGTATGTCGGAGAGTGTTTTGCCTATGTTCTCCTCTAGGAGTTTTATAGTTTCTGGTCTTACATTTAGATCTTTAATCCATTTTGAGTTTATTTTTGTGAATGGTGTTAGAAAGTGTTCTAGTTTCAGTCTTTTACAAGTGGTTGACCAGTTTTCCCAGCACCACCTGTTAAAGAGATTGTCTTTAATCCATTGTATATTCTTGCCTCCTCTGTCAAAGATAAAGTGTCCATAGGTGCATGGATTTATCTCTGGGCTTTCTATTTTGTTCCATTAATCTATATTTCTGTCTTTGTGCCAGTACCATACTGTCTTAATGACTGTGGCTTCATAGTAGAGCCTGAAGTCAGGCAGGTTGATTCCTCCAGGTCAATTCTTCTTTCTCAAGATTGCTTTGGCTATTCGAGGTTTTTTGTATTTCCATACAAATTGTGAAATTATTTGTTCTAGCTCTGTGAAGAATACTGTTGGTAGCTTGATAGGGATTGCATTGAATCTATAGATTGCTTTGAGTAGTATACTCGTTTTCACTATATTGATTCTTCCGATCCATGAACATGGTATATTTGTCCATCTAATAGTGTCCTCTTTGATTTCTTTCACCAGTGTTTTATAGTTTTCTATATATAGGGAGAGGGTGGGATGATTTGGGAGAAAGGCATTGAAGCATTTATAATATCATATAAGAAACTGATCACCAGTCCAGGTTCGATGCAGGATACAGGATGCTTGGGGCTGGTACACTGGGATGACCCAGAGGGATGGTACGGGGAGGGAGGTGGGAGGGGGGTTCAGGATGGGGAACATGTGTACACCCATGGCAGATTCATGTTGATGTATGTCAAAACCAATACAATATTGTAAAGTAATTAGCCTCCAATTAAAATAAATAAATTTAAATTAAAAATAAATAAATAAAATGCAGTATGCAAGTTTGGGCTAGAGAGAAAAATTCTTCATGGAGAAACTACCCTTAATAACTGGTAATATTTTATAGCTTTATAATAATAAAAATAGAAAATAATTTTTAAAAATGTTTGATGGTCTTTGAGCATTAAATGTGTTGAAGAGGGAAAAAAAAAATCCACAATAGTGTATGAGAGAGAATCATTCTGGCTAACTTCACTCATTACTCCTATTATTAGTGTCAATCTAAGACCATCTAGAGTCCTTGATGAAACTAGGGAAGTCATTTATCTGGCGCCCAAATACTATTTCCTGGTAACAGCTTGTTTCACCCCAGTGAATGAAAGGTTGATTAAATTATAAACAAACATTAACAGATGCTCAAAGCCTTGACTTAACTTTTGTGAAGACGAAACTGCAGTGGGAAGACAAGTACTGTTTTTCATTAAGGTACTCACTTATACTGCTTATTTCATATATTTTGCTTTCTTCAATATTCCTACAAGATGAGGAGAAAGGATTCCCTATAGTTTAGTATACAACCAAGCTAAGTGGTTAATTAATAACTTAGACAGGGACTATAAACCACTTCCCCTGATGCCTAATGAAGAATAAGATGTCTCAGGATTTTCTTTCCATTCCTGGCAGCAGAGGTGCTGAAGAGATAAACAGCTAGAGCCGCTAACATAAATCATTCTCGAGGAGATACACTGTGTGACCTTTGTGGGAATCGTTCACACTTGTATAACACTGAAACCCAAGGAGCTCAGAACTCTCGGGGAAAGTTGTGCATATGCATCTTATATATTTAATTTTGCCACCCCTTAAGAAAGGAAACAGACACAAAGAGTTAAAAATATATTTCCTGGATCTACATTCCCCAGCAGGGAGAAACCAAAGAAAGCCCTAATCTTGACAGTAAAGAATCTTCCTGCAATGCAGATACCCAGGTTCAATCCCTGCAGAAGGGAACGGCAACCTACTCCAGGATTCTTGCCTGGAGAATTCCATAGACAGAGGAGCCTGGAGGGCTACAGTCCACAGAGCCACAAAGAGTCAGACACGACAGAATGACTAACACTTTCACTTTTTCACTGTGACATCCTAGTTCGGTCTGTTCTTCAGCTTTTCCCTTTACCACAAAATTTTCTTGATGGCAAAGATACTCTTGGGCAATAATTCTTGATTCTCCATCCCCACTTCCACACCCAAAAATCCTGAGCCTCAAAAGAAGACACTAGCATCCTCCTTGTGCTCAAAACTAAACCCTAGGAAACATCCCAGATTCATCTCTCCCTGTGCTCCACTCCTAGTCTATGAAACCAACCAAGTCCTACTTCCAATTTACACACATTGACCCAACCATTTCTCACCATCTCCACTGACACTCTCTGCCTTGCCACCAGCATCCCTCACTTGAATCCACTTCCCTTGCCCCCCACAGTCCACTCATTACATAAGAGTTTGAATCATCTAAAATACAAAGCAGATTTATGACTACCTTACTTCAAACTCCCCTGTAACTTCTGAGTATAATTTGATTTCAAATTCCTATCATGATCTATGAAACCCTGACTAGCTCTTTATCCTTCCTGTGTTCTCTTTGTCTGCTCAGTTAGGACACTTCAACGTCACTGATCCTCTGGGTTTCTTGGTTCCTGAAACACACTCAGCTTCTTAACTTCTAAGAATCTTTCCTGGAAAGCCCATCACCCAGATCTTTGCACAGCAGGCACCATCTCATCATTCAAGTCTCAGCACATACGTTACCACCTCAGAAGAGAATTTTCTGAAATGCTCACCCAGCCCCTGACCCAGCCATTTTATCACCTGATTTGTATATATTTTCTTTGGATCACTGACATATATGACATGTTCCTACTTCCTAAATATCTGTCCCTCTGCACTAGACCATAAACTCCATGAAAACAGGAATCTTTGTTTCACCATGGAATTCCTAGAGCCCAGAGCAGTGCCAAGCACAGAACAAGCCTTGATATTTGTTGAATTAATGAATAGACTCTTCAGATGAAACCCACTCTATAAAGGTTTCAAGTTTATATGTAACACTAAGAACAATGAATTCAGCAAATATATTTATGTGTCTATGAAGTGTCATGCACTGTTCTAGGCATTTCATTGGAGTTGACTTGCATTCATCTATTAAAGTTGAATAGAACATGATTTTGACTGTAACAATATGCCGGTTAACATCCCTTTAAAGAAAAGCCCCAGTTGGGAGATTAGGATTGACATATTCACACCACTGTATATAAATTAGATAACTAAAAGGATCTACTGCACAGCACAGAGAACTCTACTCAATACTCTGTTATGGCCTATATGGGAAAATAATCATAAAAAAAAAGAGTGTGTGTATGTATATGTATAACTAATTCACTTTGCTGTATACCTGAAACTAACACACCATTGTAAATCAACTATACTACAATAAAAATTAAAAACCAGAAAAGCCCCACCTGAGTGCATAGGCTGTACCACTCACTCGTGACATGGGTGTTGCTACTAGGGCTTTCAAGGGCATCACTAAAATGCATGGTCTTGCTATCACTTCTGGAAAAATGAATCATAGAACACCTTTCCTGAGGATGGTGGAGGAAAAGTGCCTTTGCAAGTATGCAAGAATAAGGAGACAGGGTGCAAGTCCTAGGTCTGCTATTTACAACATATGTAACTTTGGACGAGTTACTTTATGCCTCTGAAGCCCAGATATACAATTTTTAAAGATGATAGCCTTAATAACTTCCCTACCTACTTCAAAGACTTATAAACATCAGTGAAATATTGCAGCTAAGAACACTTCGCATCCTGAATACATTTGTGGCTTAGGATTATAGACATGCACCTGCTCACCTACACAAAAAGGATAACAATCAAGTATTAAATGATTTATGAATTATAGTTGCCACATCATCAATTAGCTCACATTCAATGCAAATGACTCTTCACTAGGAGAGTAGCTGAATCTTTCCAAACACATTTGTTTGTAATAGATTTCCCCAACACAGCCTCATTTCTGAAGTCTCTTCCTTGACCTGTCCTTGTACTTGAGTCTGCTACCTAAGAAGGAATCCGAAGCATTCAGTATGGTCATCATCAGTAGTAATGTCTCCTTCCTAAAAAGAAACAGCTCAGAACACAGACCAACCTGTAATGACTGCAATGACATGCTTAGTAAACTAAAACTCCCCAAACCATTTCTTCCTGAAGCTAAATTTTAGCCACCGATGATACCAGTTGAGAATAACCGACGTACTGAACCCCAAGTGTGAGAGTAACAGGCAGACAGGCCAGGATCATCCACTCTGATGGAAGAGTCTATGTGGATAATTCCTAGGCCTCTCTGGACACAGAGTAGATAATCATAATCAACGACTTTCTCTACTGGTATACATTTTCCAGCTACAGATTTGATAAAAGGGAGAGGAGAAAGTGCCACTTAAAATCCTAGTGATTTCTTGACAATTGGCCCTAGACAAACCTACATGATATTTTTAATAGTTTCTCTTGAATACCTTGCCTTGGAGGCTGTCTGCTGTTTCTCTGTCTCTCTAGTTCAAAGTCATTTGTATTTCATCAATTATTAGGTACCTATTTCATTTGATGATTTCTTGAGGCTCCTTCTTAATTATTTAAATACTCAAGAATATAAACTAAATAAGCTTGTGTGAACGTCCAGCTTAAAAAGACTTTACACAATTTTCTCAGATGGGCAGGTTTAAGAATTTGACCATAAAAGAGCCAGAAACATTTAAGGAGGATATGACTTTGTAAAGGAAAAAATGAGAGGTAGTTCCAGTTGAGGTATCCATCAGATCTGCTTGAGACTATAACCTAAACGTTAGGACTCATCCTTTTTTCTGTCTTACATGCCCAAGTCCACCCTCTGTAACCTCAATCCTTCTGAACCTTGCAAGGGTTAAACTGTAAGACTGACTTGTAAGTGACCAGAATGTATAAGGAGATTCCTGGTGAGAGAAGAGGGTAACTTCAGAATCAAAGATCTTGGTGCCTGCTGCTGATTGCTGTCCCATTATAGTTCTGTAGGTGGTCTCAGGGCTTGTTGGGTCTGCATCCAATCCAGAGTCTGTGTTGGGTGGCCGTTGATCTAAACATTTGTAGAGATTCCCGATTGCTATGGAGCTCAGAATTAGACATAAGCTATATGTGTGGGATTTTGTAAGAAGGAGGCCAACAAGTTTAATTAAAATTGAAGAACCACTGACCTCCATTGTCTGTTTTCTCCTCGTTTCTGCATTCTTTCTAGTTTGACTCATTGCTTGCTGCAAACTCAAGCTCAGAATATGCCCAGCTATGAAACACAACCCTCCTCTGGCCAATGTGGACTACTTTTCTCATCCCAGCCCTAAGCTCTCTTTAGCCATCTTCCCCTGGGCACTTTCCTGGTCCCATCCTTCTCCTGAGTCTCCCCCTCTTCTCTGCACATCTTGCTATAGTTTTTTATCTTAGTTCAAAGTTCAGTATGCAAATTCATAGTTCCACTATACATGATAATCTTTGACCCAGTTCTTAGGAGCCTACTCAATGTAAAAACTATTTTCTCTCACTGATTTTAAGTACATTATCCTAACAGACTCCCTTTACTTGCTCTTCTACGCTATTGAAGATATATATATATATATATATATAGATATATATATGCACACACACACATTTAACAAGAACTTAATGATACAGTGTGCTAGCTGACCTATGGAGTTATTCAGGAAAAGGACTTTTCACTAAGCATCTGTGGTTTTAAATATAAGCCAATCAAAACAGGGGTTTTGTATTAGCCATCTGTGTAGCTGTCTATAAATGAATTCTTGATACTGGGCAACAGACTTAGGAAAGAATGAGTCCTCAGGCCTGGCAGGTAACTATCAGGAAATTTCTAGGCGATTTTGGCATTAAAGTGAACCTTCAGATGACTTGAAAATCCGGTCTCTAGAGATGAGCTATTTCATTCAAAATTCAAGAGGAAGTATATCTTTAAATTTGGTAAAAGATTTTATATCCTGTACCCTAATTTCTGGCTTACATATAAGGTACAAATGATATCGTATACTGTCACAACTGATGTTTTTCCCAAAGGTACCAGCCATATTATCAGCTAATAAAAACTGAATAATATAGATTGCAGGTATAATATAGATTATATATATTTATAAATGATAATGATTGTCTTATCATTTAAATACTGTTCTTGTCTGTTTTAGCCAGAATTTCAAGATGGATTTTCTATCCTCTAGTTATTCAATTGAACAATAATCTCGGTACTGCTGTAATAGAATTTTTAAGTTGTAAATCCTCAAATCAATTGACCTTAACGTATAGAGGCTATATGAGTAGACCTGACCTAATCATATCAGCTGTTTTAAAGGCAGAGTTTTTTCTGGCTGGTAGCATTGAGGCAAGAAAAACTTTCTGATACACAATTGCTAGCCTTGAAAATGGAGAGGGCATGGTGCAAGGACCAGAGAGCAGCCTGCAAGAGCTGAGAACCCCCCAGCCAACAGCCAGCAGAGTAGTGGCAACCTCAGTCTCACAGCTGGGAGGAAGTGAATTCTGCCAACAACCTGACTGAGTGTATTCCTCCCTGAGCCTCCAGACAAGAACTGTTCCTCTGTTACTAAACCAATGTCTTGATTTTCACCTTGCGAGACCCTAAGCAGAGAACTCAGCCAAGTTCCTGCCAGACTTTTGGTTTACCTAATAAATGAGTGGTAGGCCACTCACTTCATGGTAAATTGTTCGATAGAAATAGATAGCTAATCCACGATTCTGTAAACTTACATGTCAGGCTTCTTTTATATCTTTTTCAAGTGGCTTTGTACAATATTCAATATCACATTCACGTGGAGAAACAGCAAGGCCACTAGGTGACCATCAGGAAAGGTCTGTTGACTTTTCTGAAGATCATGTGTTGGGCTAAAAAGGGCTATAACAAGAAAATGACTCACTTGGCTTTAATAACAAGCCTAAATAGAAGAATCACCAGAACCATCTAACCAAAATGATTCGAGCAATTGTTTTTAATATTTGAGCGCATATTAGGAAGTTTTAGCAGAGGTCTCCACCGAAGTTAAATGCTTAATTTTACAACAACCAAGTTTCCAATAAAAGTAAGTGATTGTGAAAACAAAGAGGCAGAACTATATTGGGTGATTCGATGGAGACACACAAGTAGACTCATACTTACAGACATGCAAAAGCAGGTTTTAACATTCCACTACCCAGCATATCTCAACAGTGTTCAGCAGTGCTTACCTTTCTCCAACTTTCTGCCTCCCTCTCCACAGAATAAATATGTATAGTTGGGGGATGAGGAAGTTGGTGATCCTCAGGGACCACAGAGATGGTGCATTAATCAGAATTCCACTGGGAAGGCAGTACCATGTTCCCTCCACTCAGAGTCTGGAAATAGCTCAGTATGATTCTTCGATTAAATATTAATGAAGTGAATAAGACCCTGCAATACAAAGCAGAAAAAGAAATTAAACATTTCCCCATGGGAAAGTCTACAAGTCATAAAAAATTAAAACATAAAACTAAATATTTACAAATATTATTTACAAACTTAGGGTTGTTGATGGCTCATGCCCATGGCAAGCTCACAAGTCCTTGGGGAGCTTCTAGACCTTTCAGGGATCAAGCAAACCTTGTCCTGCTTGAATGTGCACCGGAACCACCACGTGGGGGTTGGTAGGGACAGATGATAAAACATAGACTCTCAGAACCACCCCCCGCCCCGCTAAGATGCTGACTCAGAAGGTCTGGGAGGTCGGAGACCTGGCTTCGGTAAATGTAATAAGTAACCTGAAGGGATTCTGGTGGGCATCTAATCTAGGCAGCCCTGGTAGAGCCCGTTTATTCACAGTTGTTTCACAAATCTGGAGCCCTCACAGTGCAACATGCTGGCCATTGTTCTGCAGCTTATGCAAGACCTACACTGTATTTGTGAATTATTCAGGCACTTGGCAATTTTCTTTCACAGTTACAAAGGAGATCATCCTAAGCAGAACTAACTTGAGAATAAACATCAGTGAATAAAACTTTTTCCATTGCTATTTCTTTCATCCACTTATTAATTCAACAGATAATGAGAAACTATTTTATGCCAAGCACTGGAAAAGGTCCTGGAGATTTAATGATGAATAAGTAAGAAATTGGTGACACAGGCAGTAAAGAATCTGCCTATAATTCAGGAGACCTGAGTTTGATCCCTGAGTTGGGAAGAGCCGCTGGAGAAGGGAATGACAACCCACTCAGTATTCTTGGCTGGAGAATTCCATAGACAGAGGAGCTTGGCGGGCTATAGGCCACAGGGTTGCATACAGCTGGACACAACTCAGTGATTAACCCTTTCACTTTCAAGTAAGAAATAGCCTCTATTCTCAGGGTGTTCACAGCATAATATCATTAGTAAGCAACATAATATATTATGGTGAATGGCAGAAGAGGAAAAATACAAGGAGTAGAAAGAGTATCCCTGGTAGTAGGAACAGTGTGTGTAAAACTTAAGAGCTAAGAAGGAGGCTTAATATGGTGGGGTGGAGTATGTTTGAGAGATTGTGTCTAGTGTGTGCGTGTGCACTGCAGGTATTAAAAGGAATAATGACAGATGAGATCAAAGAGAAAGTGGGGGCCAGTTTACTCCTCCTTAAAGGTAATCTCATCTTGGCAAAGTATATTGATAAACTCAACAAAAGCCATAATCCATGAACTCTATTCACATGAAGACAAAGCTAATAAGGTTAGATACTTTTATAAGGTGTGTTTTTAAGAGTCAAAATCGTCTAACAGCTTAACATTTCCTGATTCAGCAGTTCCTGTATAAATTCAGGAAGATGTGACTTTTTTCTATTTCCCATTTGCCTGATGGTTTTCAAGAAAGGTTGGTACAGCAGAAAGTGATCTATAAAGACAAGTACTGTACACTTCGACATACAACAATATTGTCATTCTTGTAACTCACAATATTCATAGACTCTGGAGATTATAGTCCAGCTGTTCACCTAAGGCAAAAATCTCTTCCAAGTTTTACACATTCTTTTGGGAGGGAAGCATAATATAAAACCTCAATTCCCTTTGAGTGGATTGTTGCAAATTTAGGAAGCCAAACTCAAATAGTTCAAAATATAGCTTTTCTAGATTGGAATGGAAATTTGAGCTATAGTTCTAGAAACAAATGACTTGGGGTGGGAAAAAAGGTAGCAGATATCATCCAGTATACACAACAGAAAGAAGAGAAAATGTGAGAGTAAAAGAAGCATTTGTCAAGAAGGAAGTAATTGTAGCATTCAAAGGAAGGAACAATGCTATCTGGGCCAATAAAAGTTAAACGATCCAAATAAGTTAAGGTAGGCCATAGCTAAGTCTAGCCTGTGAGCTGGATGTATTTGACTTGCTCTTCCAGAGCAATTTCACTCTTGATGCTTCTCTTCCCTGCTTTGTGTTCCAGAGGCTGATGTGTATGAAACGTATCTATGGGCTGTGTGGCTTCCTGGCCTCCGATTGGGTCCAACCAATGGGAGACACTAGCAGATCAAAGTGAGAAAGAGAAGAGTGAGACTAGCTACATGTCCCCTTGACCATGGTAAGACTCTGTCCCTCTACCAAAGACAACACCTCTCAGACAGACTCCTACAGCTGCTTTCTCTCCCTGGGCTCCAGTAACTTCTCCTTTTCTTGCTTCTGCAGGCCTAGAGAGATGACATTTCTCTACTATTTTTAGTTCTATTGTGCTTCACCATTTCCTGCTAGTTTACTTTGACCTTGCCCTCTTTCCATACACCTTTGTAAGCAGTCCTTTTACTAAGTTCTCCTCCATTACTTGGTTTAAGTGAACCATTTATTTTTTGTCTGCATCCTGACCGATAAGCTACCATGGACTGCATGCTTCTTACATTGACAATGCAGAGTTAGCCTGACTGTTAAAACAGTAACTGTTATTGTTAACAGTTACATAGAAATTACTAAGTGTGTTTACATATATTATCTCTTTTTTTATTCTTTATTCATGACTAATCAAACTCAGACTTTACCTGCTCTGGGGTGGTAATTATACATAATGAATGTAAATGTGGATATTTACTACTGAGTCCAAGTCTAAACTATATTCTTAAGAATTTCATAGCCCAAATGTTGTATAGTCTTTTAAAGCTGAATAAATTGGAACTTCATTATATAAATTGGCTCTGTATCCTTCATTTGGGTTCCAAGTTTCTCAAATTAGCTAATACTCATTATTCAAGATTTCATTTCTACTGGAAAATTTCTAAGGGCAAATTGTCAGAAGAGGCAGCATGGTGAATCAGCATTTAATCATGAGCTGGTAGATATCTAAACCATATTTTACAATGATAAGTGAATCAATTAAGAATAGAAGTCTTACAAACCAGTTGTTTGTCATACTTGGAATGGCAAGTCTGAGACTGTTAGACTTGTTGCCATATAAACTTGTTCCACTGTTGCCACATAGATACATTGAAAGTGCTAGTTGTTCAGTCGTGTCCGACTCTTTGCTGCCCCATGGACTGTAGCCTGCCAGGCTCCTCTGTCCATGGAATTCTTGTAAGAAGTATTGGAGTGAGTTGCCATTTCCTTCTCTGGGGATCTTCCCAACCCAGGATCTAACCTGGACCTTCTGCACTGCAGGCAGATTCTTTACCATCTGAACCACCAGGGAAGCCCCTATAATAGATTAATGACCATATTAACTGTTTTCCCTCTTTTCAACCACTTATTTCTTCTGTATATGGACACAACCCAAATCTCCTTACTATATCAGTAAGCAAAATCTACAGAATCATTTAAAAAATTTAAAATTCTAAAGAGAGAAATGCAAAGAGGGACTATATCTACTGATATAATAAATCTGATAACCAACTTCATGGGATACTCAATTCCCAAAATAAGTAACTCCACAATGATTGTACACAAAATGGAGTTAAGAGATATGCAAACTGTAACCTAATATTTGAGCAGACAGTCTGTGCCTTCCTAGTGAGGATACTGTTGTTGAAGCTCTTATGGTAAATTGAGGGAGTTTGCTAGTCTTCTTTCTAAGATAAGAGAAAGTGGATGGGACAAAGTTAGAACTTAGATTACTTTTAGAAAAGTTGGACTTTCCCCTCAGACCCCCAACCCCTATACCCAAAAAGCCAAAAAGCCTAAATCGTTGAATGTCAAAAAATGAGATTTCTAATTTATAATAATCAAGACATATAATAATCACAACAATCTAAATGTCCATTGATAGATGAATGGATAAAAAATATGTGGTATATGTATGGGCTTCCCTGGTGGCTCAGATGGTAAAGAATCCACCTGCAATACAGGAGACCTGGCTCCGATCCCTGGGTTGGGAAGACCCTCTAGAAGAGGGCATGACAACCCACCATAGTATTCTTGTCTGGAGAATCCCTACGGACAGAGGAGCCTGGCAGTCCATGGGGTCACAAAGAGTTGGACACAACTGAGCAACTAAGCACATATATATATATTGTACACATACACACACATATATATAGTAAAATACTACTCAGCCATAAAAAGGAATGAAACAATGGCATCTGCAGCAATGTGGATGGACCTGGAGATTATCACACTAAGTGAAGTAAGTCAGAAAGAGAAAGACAAATAACATACGATATCATATATACGTGGAATCTAAAATATGACATAAATGAATTTATTTATAAAACAGAAACAGACTCACAGACATAGAGAACAGACCTGTTCCAATGGGGAATAAGGGGGTGGATAAGGGATGGAGTGGGAGTTTGGGATTAGTACATGCAAATTATTATATATAGAATGGATAAATAACAAGGTCCTACTATATAACACAAGGAACTATAATCAATATCCTGTGAAAAAACATAATGGAAAAGAATATGAAAAAGAATGTATGCACATGTATAATGAATCACCTCACTATACACTAGAAATAAATATTGTGAGTCAACTATACTTCAATAAAATAACTTTTAAATGAGATTTCTAAAATCCATGCTTACTTCTGATATATGTGTGTCAAATATAAAATAATCCCCCTGAAAAACTGCACATAAGACCCCATCTCCTTTCAGGAGAGAAACCATCATCATTAGAGGGTATATTCCAGATGTAAAAGAATATAATCTAGGACTTGAATATATGACTTATAATACTCAGAACCTCAATTTGAATAGCTTTTCCCAAATTTAGCAAGCTGCACTTATTAAATTTTGCCCAAGATAAAGCTTTTCTAACCAAGCTCCTCCAGTTTGAGATAAAGCTTTCCTAAACAAGGATGATTTGAGCTAATAGTTCTAGAAAGAAATAATTTGAGGGTGTGGAGAAGAGGTGGAGTATCATATAATAAATACACATAATATGTACGATGGAAGAGAAAGTATGAGAGTAAAAGAAATATTTGATTTTTTAATAAGGAAGTAATTGGTGACATTCAAGGCACAACTTAGTAGGGGGTTATGTATCATACTGTCACAATGAGCAGACAGAAAGAAAACGAAGATAGTAATCACAGTCAACAAAAAGAAGAAATAAGTTTTAAAAAGGGAAAGAAATTTCTATGGTGGTTGATCTATCTACCTAACACTACAATCTGTTTCAGCAGATTTTTTCTTAATGGATTTATCATTATAAAGTATGGTCTTAGAGACACGTACCTGCCCATGATTAAATTCCAATGACTTGGAAATTTTGCTTATGAAAAGGAAAGTATCTATTCTTGTACTACTCTGTACTCCTAGAACCTAGCAGTTAATGCCTGGTACACGGATACCCAGAGCTTGTATCTCAAGTCATTCACTAATTCAACCAGGGTTAGAAAGGGCTCAAGACCAAGGGAAGGTGTCTTCATGTTTGAAGGGAACTGTGTATTTTTTTAAGGCAAAGTAGATGAAGCCAAAGGAGGGAAGAAATTGATGATGTTAAAGAAAGACCTTGATTAAAGAGAGGCATGGAAAAAAAAATTCTCAGTAGTGATGGTCAAAGAGGGTACAAATTCTCAGTAGTGATGGTCAAAGAGGGTACATGAGCCTTCCTCACTGTTACTAGGAATTGTTTCCATGCTTCCCTTCCATACTCCCTTCAGTCTTCCTTTCCCCTCAACTTCCTAGTCCTTCCATTTCGTTTCTTCTTTTCATCTTCTCTTTGCTTCACCTCACTTCTCTCTCTCTCCCATCTAGCTGAAATATAGAAGTAAAATAAAAATAATAATATTCAGTTTTATAAAATTACATTGTGTTATTATTGTTCTTAAGCTAAAAGTAGGTGAATAGAATGTTTAATATTTATCTCTCTTTTTTTTTTTTTTTTTTGTATGTAGCTCTAGAACAAATAGTTTTTCTATAGATAAAAGACAACATTTAAAAGAGCCTCACCATAACCTAGACTCTTGGAAAAAGAACTTGATTTTTGGTAGAGTGGGTGGTTTGTGACAGGAAGCATTATGATATAGTTTAAAACATGGTACCCAGGGTTAAGCAAACCGAAGTTGAAAACATACATCTACCACTTGCTAACTGTGGGATCTGAGCAAATTTCATCACCTGTGAAGTGGTGCTATTATCTTCCTCTATAAGAGTGGCTCCAAGTTGTAAATGCAGGAATGGTTTTAGCCTAGTACCCAGCACAGAGTAAATAATAATGGTAGCCATTGACATTATTAGCTGCTTTACATTTCCTAATCTCTCTGAACAGATTAATTAAGCCAAGGAAATATTCTTCTAGACATTCATCTCTTTATGGCCCCAGTTTGCACTGGTAAATTTACCAATACCATCATTTTCATTATCCTTATCTAAGATCACAAAGAAAAGAAAAGGAAAACAAAATCAACCTAGTCTCTTGCTAAAATACACAGAATTAACTACTGATTGCAGCCAACTGCCCCAAGATGCAGCAATTTTGAAAGTAAAAGGTGCATGTGTTGATTCGACAGTTCAAGAGACAGATAAGCACATCAATTTTAATTTAACTTCCCAACTCACAAGCTGTTAGTCAAGATCATTGTTATGCCAATCATCTGGCATTAAATATTGTTATGATTTCTGATATCAAATCCACAGTAAAACACTTAGAGTGACAGTTCAGTGGAAAATTCCCAGTACTTTCCCTCTGTAGTCTAGGCTGGTAAAGTTTAATTAAAACAACCAAATTACAAACTACCTCAGAAGAGTTTGTAACAAAATTGCTGGCTGGCCTTTAGGTAATAATGGTGCTTGCTACAGACCACTGCTTACTGTCACATGGGCTTTCTTAGATAGGAAAGGATTGGTCATTGATTCAGTAATAGAAGCTAAGACTTTTTATTGCCCTCATTTTTGCTTCTTTTACTGACAACGAAAGTAGGAGATTTAAAGTTTCAGTTAAGGCCAATCATGGAAAAGCAAAGGGAAGGACAGATACTTTAAAGGTCAGGTATCTGAAAATCTACTGAAGGCTAAATAATGTAAAATCTTAAAGACTTTGAATTCTATTTCAAACACTAGCAGAAAAATACAGTTTGGTCTGGGCTCAGGCAAGTCACTGAACCCTCTTGCTCCTGCAGCTTACTCCCAAGGGTTTAGAATTGGAGGAATAAGCCAGCTGGTGTTCAGGCCTGTTGAGTGAGTATGAAACAGAGCACCAAGCTTCTTACTTCAGCAACAGTGTTTTCCTGTGAGCACTCTGGAACTTTAGAGCCAGAGAAGCCTGTTAAGGCTTCAGTGTTTCCTCATTTTTTATGGCTTAGTAATATTCCATTGTATAATCCATGTGTACATATGTCTATATACATACATACACACACACCATAACTTCTTTAAACATTTATCTGTTGATGGACACTGAAGTTGTTTCCATGACTTGGCTATTGTAAATAACGCTGCTATGAACACAGAGTCACAGATGTCTTTTATGAGTTAGTGTTTTTCATTCCTTTGGATATACTCACCTAAGTGGAACTGCTGGATCACACAATAGTTTTGTTTTTAATTTTTTGAAGAACCTTCATATTATTTTCCCTAGTGTCTGTGCTAATTTGCAATCCCACCAACAGCACACAAGAGTTCCCTTTTCTCCATATCCATGCCGGCATTTGCTATGTCTTATCTTTTTGATAATAGACGTTCTAATAGATACAAAATTATATCTTATTGTGGTTTTAATTTGCATTTCCCTAATGACTAGCAACTTTTGAGCATCTTTTCATGTATCAGTTGTACATCTTATTTAAAGAAATGTCTATTCATGTCCTTTGTCCATTTTTAAATTTAGTTATTTGTCTTTTTGCTGTTGAATCATATCACAAGATTTTTTAGACATAAAATCTAGCTGGGGGCTTCCCTGGTGGTTCAGTGGTAAAGAATCTACCTGCCAAAGCAGCAGATGCAGGTTCAGTCCCTGGTCCGGGTAGATCCCACATGCCACAGAGCAGCTAAGCCTGTGCACCACAATTACTGAACCTGTGCTTTAGGCACTAGGAGCCACAACTACTGAGGCCACGTGCCACGGCTATTGAAGCCCATATGCCCCAGAGCCTGTGCTCAGCAATAAAAGAAGCCACTGCAATGAGAAGGCTGCTGCTGCTGCGTCGCTTCAGTCGTGTCCGACTCTGTGTGACCCCATAGACGGCAGCCCACCAGGCTCTGCCGTCCCTGGGATTCTCCAGGCAAGAACACTGGAGTGAATTGCCATTTCCTTCTTCAATGCATGAAAGTGAAAAGTGCAAGTGAAGTCCCTCAGTCGTGTCCGACTCCTAGCGACCCCATGGACTGCAGCCCACCAGGCCCCTCCGTCCATGGGATTCTCCAGGCAAGAGTACTGGAGTGGGGTGCCATTGCCTTCTCCTAATGAGAAGGCAGTGCACCACACCTAGAGAGTAGCCCCTGCTTGCCACAGTTAGAGAAAAGCCCACACAGTAACGAAGACCCAGCACAGCCGAAAACAAATAAATAAAATTATTTTTGAAAAGAATCTGGTTGGTTCACCATGATTTACTTGACTATTAGGTATTCCTGCATCCATATGTAAATAAGTAAATAATTGTTTTAGTACTTGCTGATCATGTACAGTTGGCTTAGAAAATACACACTAGTCAGAAAGTCCTTAATTATATATACCAAGTTAATTTAAATGTGAATTTTTAATTATATATAGTTTGAGCCACAAAAAGACTTGTAATACAATGTCTCTCCAAACTGCCAATGTTTCTAGCCATCAAAAATGTATGAAAAAATGTTTATATTTTGTTCACTCATTATTGAAAATATTCTGTGAGCATTCACAATAAGCCAGGCCCTCTGTTACATATTGGGAATTAAAGATGATCCAGTTCATATTATAGAGATAGTTTTATTCTTGTATTCCAAATTTTATTATTTTAGCTTATAATATTATATAATTTGATTTACCTTCTATTGTCCTAGGAGCAGTAAAATAAAACCTTAACTTAAAGCTTCCATTTATCTAACCTATTTTGAATCATATCAAGTCATTTGAAAATATAAGACAAAGGAAACTATTAGTTTCAGTAACTCACAAGACTCAATATCTATGTCAAAAGATTCTCTTACAATAGAATTATCATCTATTTTTATATTTATGGATTAGAGAGAGAAGAAAAACCTAGAATTGATTAACTGTAAAAAATTTACTCTAAGTGGAGGGCGCACTGGGCTTATAGCATACATTGTGGACTGGCAGGGGAGTGAAGTAGGGCTATGGTTCTTAGACAATGTTTATGAGTTCTTTAGTAAATAAATAACCAGTTGTCGTTAACATATTCATTCCTACTATTCAGATACCCCAAGTATGATTTTCCAAATGCTTTTCAAAATAGCTTACTGGACTAAGAGACTTCATTGAAGTAAGCTGTTCATTTCCTTTGCTTTCATGATTAATGTTCATATTCAACACATTTTTCTTAATGCAAAGATAAAAATTCTGACTACAGGTCAGAATTATCATCAATTCCAATGAAATCTGTTAATGAAGTGTTTGTTTTTGTGCAGAGTACTATTCAAACCATTAATGTACATTCCAATAGTTCATGGTGACTTTTTTGTTATGCAATCAAGTGTACTCACAGGGATAACATGCCCTTGTCTATTTTACTCTGTCCCTGTGTTTATTTGCTCATTGATTTATGAAGTGCAGCACACCAAAAATGCTCTCTTAGTCATTATGGGAAATTACTAAGGTTTCTCTATAGAGTATTTTTCGTTATGCTGTAACAAGATTTCACAGAGAACTCAAATATGTAAACCAAAGATTAATTGTTTGTGTCCAAGTGATAACAAAAACTTAGTAAATCCAGTGTGAATTTCAATTAATTCAGAGAAAAAGAAACTCACTTAATGTTTGATGTTTGATTGATCATGTAGATCAGTGGTTGGTAATCTTTTGGAGGTTCAAAGACCACTTTGAGAATTTAAAGAGAGAATTCTCCCTCTCAAAAATCTAAACCAGGTAAAGAACTTACAGTGGGGAGGAAAAAAAGTGATTTTTTTCATTTATCAATCAATCAATTATTGTATGTTATTAGATAGTATCCTACAGTAGCCAATGCCTTATCACTTTCTGAGCTCCAAGGGTTTCTACCAGTACATTTCTGAAACAAGTTCCACCTGAACCACAAGTTCATAATTATAACTTGAAAATAAGTTATTGCCAAAAAGGGTTGCTTTACTCCTACTTTTACCTAAAAGTCCCCACAATTCAATATCAGTTCAGTTCAGTCAGTCACTCAGTCGTGTCCGACTCTTCCCGACCCCATGAATCGCAGCACTCCAGGCCTCCCTGTCCATCACCAACTCCCGGAGTTCCCCCAGACTCACGTCCATCGAGTCAGTGATGCCATCCAGCCATCTCATCCTCTGTCGTCCCCTTCTCCTCCTGCCCCCAATCCCTCCCAGCATCAGAGTCTTTTCCAATGAGTCAACTCTTCGCATGAGGTGGCCAAAGTACTGGAGTTTCAGCTTCAGCATCATTCCTTCCAAAGAAATCCCAGGGCTGATCTCCTTCAGAATTGATTGGTTGGATCTCCTTGCAGTCCAAGGGACTCTCAAGAGTCTTCTCCAACACCACAGTTCAAAAGCATCAATTCTTCGGCGCTCAGCCTTCTTCACAGTCTAACTCTTACATCCAAACATGACCACTGGAAAAACCATAGCCTTGACTAGATGAACCTTTGTTGGCAAAGGAATGTCTCTGCTTTTGAATAAGCTATCTAGGTTGGTCATAACTTTCCTTCCAAGGAGTAAGCGTCTTTTAATTTCATGGCTGAGGTCACCATCTGCAGTGATTTTGGAGCCCAGAAAAATAAAGTCTGACACTGTTTCCACTGTTTTCCCATCTATTTCCCATGGAGTGATGGGACCAGATGCCATGATCTTCGTTTTCTGAATGTTGAGCTTTAAGCCAACTTTTTCACTCTCCACTTTCACTTTCATCAAGAGGCTTTTGAGTTCCTCTTCACTTTCTGCCATAAGGGTGGTGTCATCTGCATATCTGAGGTTATTGATATTTCTCCCAGCAATCTTGATTCCAGCTTGTGCTTCTTCCAGTCCAGCGTTTCTCATGATGTACTCTGCATATAAGTTAAATAAACAGGGTGACAATATACAGACTTGACGTACTCCTTTTCCTATTTGGAACCCGGCTGTTGTTCCATGTCCAGTTCTAACTGTTGCTTCCTGACCTGCATACAGATTTCTCAAGAGGCAGATCAGGTGGTCTGGTATTTCCATCTCTTTCAGAATTTTCCACAGTTTATTGTGATCCACACAGTCAAAGGCTTTGGCATAGTCAATAAAGCAGAAATAGATGTTTTTCTGGAACTCTCTTGCTTTTTCCACGATCCAGCGGATGTTGGCAATTTGATCTCTGGCTCCTCTGCCTTTTCTAAAACCAGCTTGAACATCAGGAAGTTTACGGTTCACATATTGCTGAAGCCTGGCTTGGAAAATTTTGAGCATTACTTTACTGGCGTGTGAGATGAGTACAATTGTGCGGTAGTTTGAGCATTCTTTGGCATTGTCTTTCTTTGGGAAATTCAATATAGAAAGTACATAAAGGTAAGGTTCCCAAGATATCTTGTCACTGAGATGATAAGTATTAAGACCCTTGGGTCCTCTCAGGGTAGAGACTTCTCATCTATGATTCTATCTCTGCTCTTTTAGAACTCTTTTAGTACTCCCTTTTAGTACTGCCCTTTCTGTACTCTTACACCATCATCAACTTTTCCCTCTCTCAATACATCCCTGAATCTGATCCACCACACCACCCCATCTTCCCTTCCAAATGCTGCTCTTGAATTCTTCAAAATTCCTCATCAGTAAACACTGTATCTTCAATGTCTTTTCTGAACATTCCTTCTCTTTGCCTTAAATGAAACCATGTCACCTCCTAACATCATTGCTTTCTCTTCTCAAGTAGAGGCTATTTTTTTCCCTTTCACATTGCACATACAAAAGGGTTGAAAGGTAGATCATACTCCATGCTTTCCAATATAACCTCAAATCATTCCCCCTTTCTTTTTGGCTTTGAAGCTCATCCCAGCCAGCAATAATAACTGTTCTACCTTCTCAGTGCTACCATCGTCTTATCTCCAGTTACTTCTCTCCTTCTTTGACAGGATTACAACAGAGATCTTAGACTGGGATCTTCCTTATCATCACAACTTCTGTCATCATTCTTAAAGTGATGACATCATCCACACAGATCACCCATCATACATCTCAGTGTCTCAGTTTCTCATCCACCTCAATTCCAGGGATGCTGTTTTCTTCCACAGCATCTCAGTCAGCCATTCCTATGACCATATCGTGAGTCCTTCCATAATGTTTCAACATCCCACTTCTAGCTCCCACCTCCTATTTCTCTGAGCTCACTAATTCTATTAACAATCTCCTCCACTGCTACAATTTTCAGTCTTGACCTTCTGTCTGTTACTAACCTACCCATCTTCTATCTTCAACTATCTCTTTTGGTAATCATCAAGACTATCAGTCCCTGTATGCTCTTGCCTTTGACTGTACTGTCCTAACAAAACCATGGTTGAACCTGAATATCCACTTTTCCTGTATCTTGATGATGCAAAAGTACATCATTTAAATTCATGAACACTCATCTCACTTGGGCAGGCAACACATACTGGAATGTCTACAGTGTTTCCTTAGTAAGCTCACTTTTCCACTCTCTAACACAATTATTTCATATGCCCTTCCCTCTCACCTCCTACCCCACCTTCCCTTTTCATTCTTGCTTGATGACCTTGACTTACACTTCATGAGAAAACCTACATTATTAGATGGGAATGCCCTCATATCTTCACCTTCATATGTGAAACCTGCCTGTTTCAAAACCTGTTTCTCCATTCTTCTTCATGTTACAATAGAAGGTATGTCTCTCTGCCCTCAAAGATGCATCTTTCACTTGGACTCCAGTTCCCATCACATCAATCTTTCAAGTTAGACAGACTGCCCTCTCACACACCTCACAGCCTGGTGAGGATGCCTACAGATGCATAAATCCTAAACTCCAATCCAAACACTACTATACTCCCTGAAGGATCTTCTCTGGCTCTAATTATGGAGCCACTCCAAGACACAATCCATGAGTACCAGTCATGTGGCAAATCAGGGATCCTTCCAGTGATTACCTTGTTTTCCCAACCCCAGGCTAGGTATCCATTTTTTTTAGAAATGGACAGGGAGCCCAGTGTCTCCTGTGACTCATGGGCTAAGGCACCAGTCTTTTCACCTTGGAAGGATATGTAAAGATTTTGACTAAACTTTACAATTGTTTATTCTCATTTTGTAGGGAAGCAATCTGTCCATGTACTTTCTAAAGTCTTATCAACACTTGTTACACTCAAGAATTTTAGAGTGAGTGAAGAGATTAGAGACTATTCACTTAACTCCCATTTTAAAGCCTCAGCAAAGCAAAGTGACTAGGATAAAACCACACATTAAATAGTAAAGAACACAGTATTAGCGTCATGTTCTCTTAGAAGCTATTTCTACTGTGCTATTTGTGATTGTGAGCTCCTTGAAGTAATCATACCCTAGAAGTATTATTACATGAGCATCTGACCAAAAGAATATGAAGTAGATTTACGAATTCACATAATGGATTCTATATGGATACCCAAAAGATACCCATAATTATAGTCTGGAAATCACTCACCAGTATGTAAAAGTAATAACATGCCTGGAGTGAACCAACTCATTAACTATGTTGTTTACTACTTCTCCTGAATAGCAATCTCTTTCAGGGCCTTATTGTGAAAGAAAATCCAATTCTAAAGAACTTTGGCGTTAGAAGCTGCCTTTAAACAGCTGGACATAAAGACAGCTATACCCTTAGTCTCCTTTTTGTTTTTAAGAAAACCTATGGAATTATTTAAAAATTAATTTTACTTTATAATTCATCAACCAATGACAAATTAAACAGCTATGCACTGGACATCTGCTGTTGTCCCAAAGTGTGCTAGGGGCTGCGTTTTCAGAGACACCTGTGATGTAGCTTCAGCTCTCAGTTACCCATGGTCCTACCCAGAGGCACCCATGGCACATTGGAATAGTGCAGCCATCTCAGAAGGCTAACAAATGATTTTCTATTAATAACAAAGTACTAACGTTTGTGAAATATTTACTTTAAAAGATGAGAAGGGATTCAGTTATCCCTATAATAATTTTGTATTCATTTACTGGCATCATGATATACATTCCTGTATATCATAATAGAAGGGGTGGAGTTACAATTTATCTGAATAAATCCATGGTGGGTATGCCAGTAAACGAAATGTGTCAAAATAGAAAAAATTGTTGACAAGCTCTAGACTATATTTAGTGGGAGAGGGAGACAGGCGACAGACAATGATCACAGTACAGTCTATTTGGTGCAATCATATGCACCTGGTGTAAATACAGGACACTTTGGTAAGGCAGAGAAAGAGGAAGTGTCACAGAATTGTCAAATCTATCCTGAGGAAAAAGAACAAAGCAGGAGGCACAACTTTCCCAGACTTCAGACAACACTACAAAGCTACAGTAATCAAAAGAGTGTGATATTGATGCAAAAACAGACATATGAATCAATGGAACAGAATGAAGAGCCCAGAAATAAACCCACACATCTACAGCTAATTAATCTTTTACAAAAGAAGCAAAAATATACAGTGAGGAAAAAGTCTCTTCAGCAAGGATGGTTGGGAAAGTTGGACATCTGCATGTAAATCAATGAAGTTAGAACACACCCTCACACTGTACACAAAAATAAACTCAAAATAGCTTAAAGACTTAAATATAAGACATGACACATAAGACTTCTAAATAAGAACATAGGGAAAACTCTCTGACATAAATCATACTAATGTTTTCTTAGGTCCATGTCCCAAGGCAATAGAAATAAAATCAAAAATAAACAAATGGGACTTAATCAAACTTACAAACTTTTGCACAGTAAGGTTAACTATAACAAAATGAAAAGACAACCTACAGACTAGGAGAAAATATCTGCAAATGATGCAACAGACAAGGGCTTAATCTCCAAAACATACAAACAGCTCATATAACTCAATAACGAAAACAAACAAACAAACAATTCAACCAAGAAATGGGCAGAACTAAATAGAAATTTCTCCAAAGAAGACATACAGATGGCCAAAAGGCGCATGAAAAGATGCTCAGCATTACTAAATTAGAGAAATGCAAATCAAAACTACAATGAGGTATTACCTCACACGGGTCAGAATGGCCATCATTTAAAAGTTCACAAATAACAAATGCTGGAGAAGGTGTGGATAAAAAGGAATCCTCCTACACTGTTGGTGGGAATGTAAGTTGATACAGCCAATATGGAAAACATTATGGAGGTTCCCCCAAAAACTAAAAATAGAGTTGCCACTCGATCCAACAATCCCACTCCTGGGCATATATCTGGACAAAACTATAATTCAAAAAGATACACGCACCCCTACCTTCATAGCAGCACCATTCACAATAGCCGAGACACAGAAACAACCAAACTGTCCATTGATAGATGAATGAATAAAGAAGATGAAGTACATATAGACAAAGGAATACTACTCAGTCACAAAAAAGAACAAAATAATGTTATTTACAGCAACATGGATGGAATTAGAGATCATCATTCTAAGTGAAGTAAGTCATAAAGAGACAAATCCCATATGATATCACTTATATGTAGAATCTAAAATATGGCACAAATGAACCTATCTATGAAACAGACTCACAGACATAAAAAATAGACTGCGGTTACCAAGGGGGAAAGGGGTGGGAGAGGGATGAAGCTGGAATTTGGGCTTAGTTGGAGGGTTGGGTTTGTTTCTACAGAATGGATAAATAACAAGGTCCTACTGTATAGCACAGGGAACTATGTGATAAACCACAATGGAGAAGAACATAAAAAACATACATATGTATGCCAACAAAGGTCAGTCTGGTCAAGGCTATGGTTTTCCCAGTGGTCGTGTATGGATGTGAGCGTTGAACTGTGAAGAAAGCTGAGTGCCGAAGAATTGATGCTTTTGAACTGTGCTGTTGGAGAAGACTCTTGAGAGTCCCTTGGACTGCAAGGAGATCCAACCAGTCCATTCTAAAGATCAGCCCTGGGATTTCTTTGGAAGGAATGATGCTAAAGCTGAAACTCCAGTACTTTGGCCACCTCATGCAAAGAGTTGACTCATTGGAAAAGACTCTGATGCTGGGAGGGATTGGGAGCAGGAGGAAGAGGGGACGACAGAGGATGAGATGGCTGGATGGCATCACCAACTCGATGGACACGAGTTTGAGTGAACTCCGGGAGTTGGTGATGGACAGGGAGGCCTGGTGTGCTGCAATTCATGGGGTAGCAAAGAGTTGGACATGACTGAGTGAATGAACTGAACTGAACTGATGTATGTGCTGTGCTTAGTTGCACAGTCGTGTTCAACTCTTGCAACCCCATAGATTGTAGCCTGCCAGGCTCCTCTGTCCATGGGTTCTCCAGCCAATAGTATGGAATGGGTTGCCATTTCCTTCTCCAGGGGATCTTCCTGACCCAGGAATCGAACCCAGGTCTCCTGCATTGCAGGCAGATTCTTGACCAACTGAGCTATGAGTAAACCCTTGTATTGCTAAATCACTTTGCTATGTAACAGGAATCAGTACAATATTCTAAATCAACTATACTTCAATTTTCTAAAAAATACTTAGAATATTATTTTTTAAAAAAGAAAGAGAAAGGATCAGAGAAAACTGTGCCAGTAGAAGTTGCAGTTAGGATTAGAGGAAAATGTGCCAAGACATAACTAACATAAGATAAGGCTGATTAGGAACGCAGAACCAGGAGCTGGGTTGGGATAGCTTCGGCAGTGCCCACAGGTCTTGGTCCCATCAGTTTAAAATCAAAACACAGTCGGTAGTGCGGGCTATCTAGTTGAACTGCAGAAACCCAGCAAGGTTCACAGTCCAGTACACAGTTCTGCAGTCAACTTCCAGAGGTGCAAGTCCAAAGGGACCAGACAGGGTGCATGCACAGCATAGCCAAAAGCTTGTTGGTAGGGGCCAGAGCTCAGAGTCAGATTCATCATTTGGACAGATAATCTGGAAGGAGGCTATCTGCAGCTTCCAGAATACACAGAACCACAGAGCAGCAGGGGAAGGGTGTGAAATAAACCAAGATAGAACTCTGATCTTTCCTCTTAAGCTTCAGTCTTAGTATGTGGCAGAGATGAGCCAGCAGATGTCAAATAGAGTCAAGCAGCAAGAAGTTGTGGAGGGAAAACAAAATGGCAATATCTTTGCCAATGAAAAGCTCACAGTCTAAACAGGGAGAAAGAAACACATGAGAAACAAGCTCCAGAGATGCTGGGAGACACTTCTGTACAAGGTGCAGAGTGGAGCACAAAAGACAGAGACATCAATTCAGCCTAGGAAGGTTGGGTAGAGGTATTGAAACGGAGGTGACCAGGGAATAGACTTGGAAGAAAAATAGGCGTTTGTTTGGCAGGACTCAGAAATAAAGGGCAATTAGGAAAGACATTCCGAGCAAAGGACACAGCATAAATGAGTTAATTGAACCCTGGGAGAGGTCTGGAACATCCAGGGACTGTATGTGGATGAAGCAGAGTCAGTCAGGACTGATCACATGGTGGTGGAGCCCAGTGATGGAATATTTCTGAGGATTTCTGAGCATAAAGCCAGCCCTGCACAGAATGCAGAATTGATCAGTTTGTGCTTTACTATGTAGAACACAAAAGATTTTTAAATGTGTTTATTCTAGTAGCTTTATTGAGATACAATTCATATACCATATGATTCGTCTATTTAAAATGTACAGCTCATTGATTTTTAGCATACTCACAAATGCATGCAACTCAAAATTTTAGAATATTTTCATTATCTCAAAAAAAAAAAAAAAACCCACCCACAACTTATAGCTGTCAATCATCATACTCTATGCTCTCCACTAGTCCTGTGGTGGTTTAGTCTCTCCATCGTGTCCGACTTTTGCAACCCCATGGACTGTAGCCTGCCAAGCTCCTCCGTCCATGGGATTCTCCAGGCAAGAATAGTGAAGTGGGTTGCCATTTCCTTCTCCATCCACTAGTCCTAAGCAGCCACTAATCTTCTTTTTGTCTCTATAGATTTGCCTATTCTGGACATCTAATAAGAATGGAATCATGTAATATGTGGTCTTTTGTAATTGGCTTTTTTCACTTAGCATAATATTTTCAGGGTTCATCCTTGTTGTAACATGTATCATGTAGTTCATACTTTTTATAACTAAATAATATTTGTTATATGGATATACTATATTTTTATCATCCATTCATCCTTTGATGGATATTTGGGTTGTTCCTACCTTTTGGCTATTACGAGTAATTCAACTATAGGCATTTGTGTACAAGTTTCTTTGTGGACATAGGTTTTCATTTCTCTTGAGTATATACCCTAGTGTGGGATTGCTGGGTTATATGGTAACTCACATTTAATGATTCAAGGGAGCCAGATTAGTCCCAAAGTGATGTACCATTTTATAATCCTACCAGTGGTGTATTATTTCCCACACCCTTGTCAACACTTGCTATTATTGGTCTTTTTGATTCTAGCCATCCTACTGGTTATCAAAGAGTACCATTAAAGGTTTGTAAGTAGGGAAGAATTAAAATTTTTGATATTATGAGGATGACACTGATATCAAGATGTGAAAAGAACTAAAATAGAAGTGGGACTAGAGACAAAGGATTAACAAAGAATGAATCTGTCTCTGTCATTGGCTGCTTAGAAAAGATAACAAGTGAAAATGTTAACCATTGCTCCAACTACTTTCTCCATATTAGAGTCTTCCATTCACATTGTTTCTTCTAAGCAATTTTCATTATAATTTTAACAACTACTGCAGGAAAATGGGGGCCACTTTCTGAGAATGCACCCTATGAGAGCCTCCACTTCTCAGTTACCATAAATTCCAACTTTCCAGTCTGTTCTTCCAGTCTTTATCCACCCCCAGTGATGCTTCTGGACACAACTAGAGACATTCCAGTTTACAATGGATTAGCAAGTGCTGGCAACTGATTGGCTCTAGAAGGTGGGGAAGAGAGATCTTCCTCTAGAGACTCCCTGGTTTCTATCAGTGGTGTCTGAGGAAAGAAGCAGTTATTATCACTCAGATACAAAAATAAGACCAGGAGAGAGTGGATTGAAGTACATTGACTTCATCTCTGGGGGATAGCAAAGGAAGGCCTAGGCAGATAGCTGGATAGAAGTCCCTGAGGTAGGAGTTCAATTGCCTGTTTTAAATGTTTAAAGTATATAGACACACAGAAGCTGGTATTTGCTATTTTAAATGCCTAAAATGTGCCATCCAGCTTGCCCTTTGCTTTAGGAAATGGATTTGAAATCAGGAAATTTGCCCAGGTACTCAGTCAAAAGAAATTTGGGGGAGGTGTTCAGTTAAAAAATAATAGCTATGCATTTCTCCAGTTCTCTTCTGTTCTTTGATTGTGATGTATACCATGTCTTAAAGTCTATAACTAATTACAGATTTCCCCCAGTACCTGAATTCATTCATCCACCCAAATCAATCATTCACCAGAAACTTACTGAGTGCCAGGTTCTGTTCAGGTGCTCAAGATACAATTTGTTGAACAAAACATATCTCAGCCCCTCCATCGAGTTATTTCCACGGTTTTTGTCACTCAAAAGCTATTCATTTTTCTGGAAAAGGCAATCATCTAACATCTGGGAATCGAGCTAGATAAGAATATTTTATTTCATGCATCAAATAATTTTTTAATAATTGCTTAAACCATCTTAGAAAAAGATTTAAATTGTTGGCAGTTCTCATCGGAGATCAAACTTTATGAATAGCATTGAAAAAATGGTTATGAAATTGTTTGACTCTCCAAAGGATATGCTTTTAATTTTCTAAAGTAAGATAAGAATTGAAAATCTGGTTTAAAAATGGAAATGCAGAATAAATGTTAACTGAAGACTGTAGCATTGCTTGCTCCTGGCTCAAAAAAAAGCAAAACAAAAACAAAAAAAGAGGGGTGGGTGGCAACATTGATGTTTGTAAGACTTTTATTTAATAGTACAATTTCACTGATAAAAATGACTAAAACCCTAGACTAACACATTAACACCTTTTTATTCAAACAGTAATTTTTGTTGAAGTGTCATTTACATAAAACTAACTCTGAGTGTACAGTTTGATGCATTTTGATTAATGTGATTAATACAGTGGTGTACCATTCAACACAATGAAGATATAGAGCAGCGCTATCAAACAATTTTTTGTGATGATGAAAATGTTCTGTACCTGTTCAATATGGTAGTCATTGACCACACTGGCTCTTGGGCACTTGAAATGGCTTTGGGACTGAGGAAGTGAATTAGTAACTTTCATTTTAATTAGTTTAAATCTTAAACAGCTGCATGGGATGCTGGACAACCATATTAGCGCCCACCATTTCCATCACCCCAAAAAGTTCATGTTGCTATCATCTTGCAATGTTACTTTAGTGCCCTCTACTGACAAAGTCTGGCATTACACTAACTGGCAAAGAAATGTTTAGTTTGCAGCTTCATTATTACAAAACCGGGACTGGAGGAGCAGGTTGGGAGCTGAGAGAAGAGATGACTTGTTCAATACATGCATGTTTAAATGTAATGGATTTCAATTTGTCGATTTTTTCTTCATGTTTTTTTGTGTCCTGCCTTAGAAATCTTTGGACTTCCCTTGTGGCTCAGCTGGTAAAGAATCCACCTGCAATGTGAGAGACCTGGGCTCGATCCCTGGGTTGGGAAGATTCCCTGGAGAAGGGAAAGGCTATCCACTCCAGTATTCTGGCCTGGAGAATTCCATGGACTGTATATTCCATGGGGTTGCAAAGACTCAGACACGACTGAGCAACCTTCACTTTTACAAATCTTTGACTAATGTATGGTCATAAATATTTCCTTCTATGTTTTCCTTTGGAAGCTTATAGTTTTAGCTCTTACGTTTAGGACTATCATCAACCTGTGTCAGAAATTTTATATGTATACAAGCAGCTCATGCAGTTCAATATCAGCAAAACAAGCAACCCAATAAAAAAACTGGTCAGAAGGGGACTTGCCTGGTGGTCCAGTGGCTAAGACTCTGCACTCCCAATGCAGCAGGCCCAGGTTGATCCCTGGTCAGGGAACTAAATCCCGCGTGCCACGACTAAGTCCTGGTGCAACCAAATAAATATTTTTTTAATGGACAGAAGACCTAAATGGATATTTCTCCAAAAAAGGCATACAGAAGGCCAACAAACATGAAAAAAATGTTCAACAGTGCTCATTATTGGAGAAATGCAAATCAAAACCACAAAAAGGAATCACCTCACACTGGTCAGAATGGCCACCATCAAAAAATCTACAAACAGTAAATGCTGGAGAGGATGTAGAGAAAATGGAACCCTCTCACACAGTTGGTGGGAAGGTAAATTGATACATCCACTATGGAGAACTATGTGGAGATTTCTTTAAAAAGCTAGGAATAAGACTACCATATGATTCAGCAATCCCACTACTGGGTGTATACCCTGAGAAAACCATAACTGAAAAAGACACATGTACCCCAATGTTATTGAAACACTATTTCCAATAGCTAGCACATGGAAGCAACCTAGATGCCCATCAACAGATGAGTGGATAAAGAAGTCGTGGTACATACATACAATGGAATATTACTCAGCCATAAAAAGGAATGAATTTGAGTCAGTTCTAGTGAGGTGGATGAGCCTAGAGCCTATCATACAGAGTGAAGTCAGTCAGAAAGAGAGAAACAAGTATTGTATAATAATAACACATGGATAGGGAATCCAGAAAATGGTACTGATGAACCCATTTGCAGGGGAGGAATAGAGACTCAGACACGGAGAACAGACTGGCCACAGTGGGGGAAGGAGAGGATGAGACAAACTGAGAGGATAGCACTGAAACATACACATTACCACATGTGAGATAGATAGCTGGTGGGAAGTTGCCATATAACCAAGGAGCTCAGCTCAGTGCTCTGCAACAACCTAGAGGGGTGGGATGGGGTCGTGGGTGGGAAGGAGCTTCAAGAGGGAGGGGACATATGTATCCTATGGCTGATTCACACTGGTGTATAGCGTAAACCAACACAACATTGTAAAGCAATTATCTTCCAATTGTAAATGAAAATTTAATAAAATGTTATGTGGTTTGAGATTAGGATGGACTCTACTATTTTTCCATATGGATATTCAATAGCTGTAGCATTTGTTGAAAGACATCTTTTCTTTCCAACACTGAATTACATTAGCATGCTTGTCAAAAGTCACTTGAATGTATACATGTATTTCTATTTATATACTATTAGAATTAAGACAGTTACTACAATGAGGTATCACCTTACACTGGTCAGAATGGCCATCATCAAAAAATCTACAAACAATAAATGCCAGAGGGGATATGAAAAAAAGGGAGCCCTCTCACGCAGTTGGTGGGAATGTATATTAATACATCCACTATGGAGAACTATGTGGAGATTTCTGTAAAAAGCTAGGAATAAAACTACCGTATGATCAAGAAATCCCAGAGAAATCTAAGAGTATACTAACAGAACTAAGAGAGTTCTATTTCTGAACTCTCTTAATTATTTCATTTTATTAGAAAACATTTGACTAGGTAATACATATACATGTAGTACAACATCCATAAAGTGCAAAAAAATCTATGGTGAAAAAAGCCTCCTTCACTCCCTAGTCCCCAGGAAGTTCTCTCTCGTGTTTTCTTCTGTGACTTCCATTGTTTTATTTTTTACATTAAAGTCTTTGACTCCTCTGAAAGGTATTTGTTTCAGCCTTACTGAGATATTATTGACATATAACACACATAAATTTAAGGTGTACAATGTGATGACTGGATACAGATACATGTTGTTAAATGATCCCCAAATAAGATCAGTTAACACACCTATCACCTCAAATAATTGTGTGTGTGTGGTGATAATATTTAATGTCTAAGTCTTAACAACTTCCAAGTATATGACAGAGTATCGCTAATTATAGTCACCATGCTATTCATTAGCTCCCCCAAATCTACTCATTTTATAGCTGGAAGTTTGTACCTTTTGGCCAAGATTCCCCCTTCTCCCACTCGTCTGAACCCAACCCTGGCAACCACCATTCTACTTTTTATTTCTATAAGTTTGTCTTTTTAGAGTCCACTATGATGCTGCTGCTAAGTCGCATCAGTCGTGTCCGACTCTGCGTGACCCCATAGACGGCAGCCCACCAGGCCCCCCCATCCCTGGGATTCTCCAGGCAAGAACACTGGAGTGGGTTGCCATTTCCTTCTCCAATTCATGACAGTGAAAAGTGAAAGTGAAGTCACTCAGTCGTGTCCGACTCTTAGAGACCACATGGACTGCAGCCCACCAGGCCCCTCAGTCCATGGGATTTTCCAGGCAAGAGTACTGGAGTGGGTTGCCATTTCCCACTTGTCTGAACCCAACTCTGGCAACCACCATTCTACTTTTTATTTCTATAAGTTTGTCTTTTTAGAGTCCACTATAAGTAATATCAATTAGTATTGGTCTTTCTCTGATTTATTTCACTTAATAAAATGTCCATAAAAACTACCCATAGTCACAAAAAAGGAGGGTTTTCTTTTTTGTGGCTATTATTCCATAGTGTATGGGTGTGTGTGGGTGCATGCACAGATTGCATTTTCTTTACCCATTCATTTATCATTAGACACTTAGGTTGCTTTTATGTCTTGCCTATTTTAAGTAATGCTGCAATGAACATAGGAGTGGAGATATCTATTCAAGAGAGTAGTTTCACTTCCTTCAAATATATACCCAGAAGTGGGATTGCTGAATCATAACAGCAGCTCTATTTTTAATTTTTTGAGGAACCTCCATATTGTTTTCCACAGTAACCACATCAACTTACATTCCCACCAACAGTGTACAAGGGTTCTCTTTTCTCCACATCCTCACCAACACCTGTTATCTCTTGTCTTGTTTATGACAGCCATTCTAACAGGTGTGAAGTAATACCTCATTGTGGTTTTGTTTGCATTTCCCTGATAATCAGTGATGTTGAACATCTTTTTGTGTGCCTGCTGGCCATTTGGAAAAATGTGTGCTGCAGCTACTGAAGCCCACGTGCCTAGAGCCTGTGCTCCGCGAGAGAAGCCAGCCCATGCACCGCAACTAGAGAAACTCCACATAGCAACAAAGACTCAGTGCAATCAAAAATAACAATAACAAAAAGGATTATATCATCTGCAAAGAGAGACAATTTTACTTTTTCCTTTTTGATTTGGATGACTTTGAAACCTTTTTTATTTTTTAACCTCATTGTTCTGGCTAGGAGTTCCATTACTGTGTTGAATTAGAGTGGTGAGGGTGGGCCTCCTTGTCTTGTTCCTGCTATTAGTGAGAAATCTCAAACCTTTCATTGTTGAATATGATGTTAGCTTTTGGTTTGTAATAAAGCAATTCAGATTGTACACATCTCTTTTTCACTTTGTCATATCATTGCTTAATTTTGTGTTGTTTTTGTTATGTGATGACCAAAGGGAAATTTTAACTTGAAAAAAAAATACTTTCATAAAATTTACTAAACCATTACTCAGAAACAATTTCCTTTAATCAGCATTTATAGAATACCTATTAAAAACCAGGCAACCCATTAGGTATTAGAGAAATGGATATGCTTGCTTTAATTAAAAAAATCTTTCAAATTTATCCTATGATAGACTATCTCTGAAAACACAAGAAACTGTTAACAGGTTTACCTCTGGGGAAGAGATAATTTTTATAATATACTTTTTTTTTTTTTTTACTTTTTGAATTTTGTAGTCTATATCTGTTAATTACTCAAATAGTCCGGTTTCTAAGATCCTAAACATTCCATAAATCCTCTAGAAAATAATTGGTAACATGTAATGGGTTTATTATCGCAGAAGGTGATGGCACCCCACTCCGTACTCTTGCCTGGAAAATCCCATGGACGGAGAAGCCTGGTGGGCAGTCCATGGGGTCACTAAGAGTCAGACACGACCGAGCGACTTCACTTTCACTTTTCACTTTCATGCATTGGAGAAGGAAATGGCGACCCACGTCAGTGTTCTTGCCTGGAGAATCCCAGGGACGGCAGAGCCTGGTGGGCTGCCGTCTATGGGGTCGCACAGAGTCGGACACGACTGAAGCGTCTTAGCAGCAGCAGCAGCGGCAATGGGTTTTTATAGCTCATTAAAAGTCACTCCACATTGTAGCAAATTAACAAATTCTGACAAACTTTTGTTCATCTCAATTTTTTTCTAAAGAAAGGAGTCTGCTTACCTCAGTATGCCAAACAGCATAGATTATTATTGGTTATCGAGGATCTTATGACCCTGTTCTTAATTAACCATGATAGCTCCGTGGGGAAGATTCACATATACAGCACACATTTCTACTTGAAAATCAGCCTATCTGTACTTAGCACCAGCTCTTCCAAAGCTCTCAACTGAGTCCTCCTTCCCATGGTAATGTAGCATGTCAATCCCTGTGTCGATAGAGATTATGAGACTATTTTTCACCTATTCCCTGACACCACAGCACTTATCTCTGTCAATGAGAGCTGCAGCCGGGAGGAACTCAGCAAGATACTGAGGAAAGCTGAAATGAACCCTCTGTGAATACTAAATATGGTGAGACTGAGCTCTGAAAGAACAGCTGATGTACTACTGTGTCAATTGCTTAAAATTGACAGCCATCTCCAGCTCTTTATGACCCCACAGACTGAAGCTTGCCAGGCTCCTCTGTCGATGGGATTTTCCAGACCAGAATACTGGAGTGGGTTGCCATTTCCTTCTCTAGGGGATCTTTCCAACCCAGGGATCAGAACCCTAGTTTCCTGCATTACAGGCAGATTCTTTACCATCTGAACCATATAAAACAATGAATTAAAATGTTCATCATACTGGGATTGTAGAATGAAAGAGAAGACGAGTAAAGTATTGCATGAGACACTGATTTGAGAGTGTATAAAGGAGTAGTCTAATTCAGGAGGGTAAATGCCAAAGGCTTACTTGGTTTGCAGTCAGTCTCAGAAAGGGGTTCAGATCTTGCTACAATGTGGAGAGGGTTGAAAGAAGACAAGACAGAGCAAAGAGACCATTGAGAGGACTGGATTAAGGCATTAAGAGTGGGATAGAAAGGACAGGCCAAATGTGTCAGACATTAAGAAGAAGGATCTAAAATATAGTTATCCAGGTAAAGTCAGTAAGACCTGAGAACTGGCTGGCAGTTAAAGAAAAGCAAAGCAAAGCAGGACTCTGGATCCAGGAAATTATGGCTCTGTATTATTAATAATTCTGGTTTAGTAATACTAGCAGAAATATCAGCTACTAGTATTATTCATTACACTGGATGGAAACAGGGAGAGGGATGACTTTCCAGGTTTCTGGGTTACATGACCAGTAAATAGACATGCCTTTCACTGTACTGGAAATACAGGTTTGGGTGAGAGGAAGCAAAGATGAAAAAGATGCTGAGTTAGAGGTGCTTGGGAGACAGCCAGTGGGAAGCATACAAATGTTGCATATGTGAAAACTAGTCAAGAGAGGGGTTGAGGTCTAGAAACATAGATTTGTGAGTGGTCACACATAATTGGTAGTTGACGCCATCAGTGTAAATGAGTAGGAGAGAACCAAGAGAAACATACAGCATGCAGGAAAGGAGGTGGGGTGGTGAGAAGGAAGTCCAGAGAGCTTGCAAGGAAACCAGAAGGAGACAATGGACAGGAGAAAAGGGAGAGTTTGAGAAAGACCTGATCAGATCAACCCAAGTGAGGTTTTGTCTAGAAATGAACAAGTATCCAAGAACAGCCCCTGGTGTGCAGCTTCTTGGAAGCCTCCATCATAGCAATGGCTCAGGATACAGATGTCCTTCTCTGCACTCTTATCTTGGGTCAGCCAGAAGGCTCATGGATTCCCTGAAGCAGAGAAGAGTTGATCCCACTGTTCAGCAGCTGGCCCAAAGCAGCTTCAGGTCAGTGGGAAAACTTTTAGAAAGCATGGAAGGTTGACGAACAGTCTGCCTGTTAACAAATAAGTTAGAGACTACATTTTGTTGGAAGTATAAATTTGACACCCCCAAATTCCTTTATGTTATAGTAGTAGAGCAATGTCTTATTTGTATAAGGGAAATTTCTAGATAAAGTTTACTACTTTAGGAACTAAACCTTTAATCTGAGCCATCTTTTTGTCAACCTCATGAAAATTTGCCTACCTTCTCAATACATGGTACACTAGATGTAATACAACCTTGCTTATAAACATATCATCATCATTATGATCATTATTTATTATGGGAAAAGATGGAAACAGTGAGTGGTAACAAATATTGTGCACTTACTGTATGCCTGATGCGTAATACTGAACTTCCTCAATGATCCTATACACTAGGCACCATCTCCATTCTACATATAGAGAAACTGAGATTCAGAAAGATTAATTTATTTAACATCAAGCATATATCTTTAGTAAGAATTGACATCTACTGTCTGATTCCAAAGCTTTCCTATTATCCTTCCCATGCTTTCCCCTCCAAGTTTTGAAAGTTGCTTTTTATAGCTATTTCTTTCTGGGGCTTTCCTCAAGGACTGTTTACCCCTTAGCTAAACAGGAAAAGTTGCTGAACTTTTACAAGATAACTTACCTTTCTCCTCCCTTGGTATCACTTTCAGCATATTAGCTTCAGCAATAATCCTTCCCTCCTCCTAGTATCTTTTTACTGAAGCTTAGGCAACTTACCAGGGAAAACCAAATTATCAATTTTGTTAAATGAGTAACATAATTTAACACAATATTTAAGAATGCCTTCACATCTCTCTTGTGACTCTTAGAGACTTGTTCTTACTATCAGATTTATGAATATATCCAAGAAAGTTAAAGTTAACCAAAGTCTAAATTACTCTCTGTTTGTCCAACAAGCCCTCCTCCCAATCACCTGCCCATATGTGGGCCACAAAGATTGGTCCAGAGAAGGGCAGGTACCCAAGTCAAGCAAACAGGGCGTTTCTTGGAGATTTCCCCTGCTGGAGCTATCAGGAAAAAGACACTTTCATCACTGGAAGCTATTACAAGATGAGCTCAGAGCTTCCCACGAGTCTCTGGAGAGAGCTCACTGCTGTGGTAGAGAATGACTGCAATTATTCCTAGCTCTGCAACTGCCATGATCTTATAAACTTGTAAATCTTTCTCCTCTTTTTTCTGGGGGTGGTGGATGTGTCATGCAGGGATCTTAGTTTCCCAATCGAGTATCAAACCCACATACCCTGCAGTGGAAGCTCAGGGTCTTAAGCACTGGACCACAGGGAGGTCTTCCTCTTTATTTTTCCTAAGCTACTTAAACTTGTATTCTGTCACCCATCACTAATAGAGACTTTTGGCCAATAAATATAGGCATTAATCACGAATAGTAGTTCTCAATTTTGACTGTACATTAGAAGCATCAGGGGAGTTTTTAAGAGTCCCAGTGCCCAGGCTACATCCCAGACCAATTAAACCAGAATTTCCAGGGGTTGGAACCAGGCATCAGTATTTTTATAAAACTTCCCCTAGGGTATCCAGGGTGCAGCCAGGATAAGAATCACTGCTCTGAAACAGCTTTAATTCTAAAGTAGTCTATCAGAAACCAACAGCAAAGAATGAATCTTTGTATGGTTCTAGTACTAGGATATACTTACAGATTGGTGGAATAGAATTCAAAGTTCAGAAATACAAATTAAAAAAAATATTGGGCCAACTGATTTTTGACAAGGGTGCCAAGATCATTCAATAGGAAAATAATCATCTTCTCAGCAAAGGATGCTGAGACAACGGGATAACCACATACACAAGAATGAAGTTGGACCCTTACCTCACACAAAATACAAAAATTAATTCAAAGTGGATCAAAAACAAAAATATGAGACCATAAACTCTTAGAAGAAAATGCAGAGGTAAATCTTCGCAACCTTGAATTATGCAGTAGATTCTTAGATATGACACCAAAAGCATAAGAAAAAGAAATGGCAACCCACTCCAGTATTCTTGCCTGGAGAATCCCATGGATGGAGGAGCCTGGGGGGCTACAGTCCATGGGGTCGCAAAGAGTTGGACATGACTGAGCAACTTCACTCATCAAGAATGTTCTTCAAAGGATACCATGAAGAAAGTGAGAAGACCCAGAAATTCCACTCCTAGGTATATACCCAAGAGAAAGAAAACATATGTCCACACCAAAAACTGTTCATAAATGTTTATAGCAGCATTATTTACAACAGCCTAAAGGCGGAAACAACTCAAACGTCTATCAAGGATGAAGGGACAAACAAAATGTGATTTATCCACAGAAACTAATATTCAGTTCAGTTCAGGTCAGTTGCTCAGTTGTGTCCGGCTCTTTGCGACCCCATGAGTCACAACACGCCAGGCCTCCCTGTCCATCACCAACTCCTGGAGTTCACTCAGACTCATGTCCATCAAGTCAGTGATGCCATCCAGCCATCTCATCCTCTGTCATCCCCTTCTCCTCCTGCCCCCAATCCCTCACAGCATCAGAGTCTTTTCCAATGAGTCAACTCTTCGAGTGAGGTGGCCAAAGTACTGGAGTTTCAGCTTTAGCATCATTCTTTCCAAAGAAATCCCAGGGCTGAACTCCTTCAGAATGGACTGGTTGGATCTCCTTGCAGTCCAAGGGACTCTCAAGAGTCTTCTCCAACACCACAGTTCAAAAGCATCAATTCTTTGGTGCTCAGCTTTCTTCACAGTCCAACTCTCACATCCATACATGACCACAGGAAAAACCATAGCCTTGACTAGACGGACCTTTGTTGGCAAAGTAATGTCTCTGCTTTTCAATATGCTATCTAGGTTGGTCATAACTTTCCTTCCAAGGAGTAAGCGTCTTTTAATTTCATGGCTGCAGTCACCATCTGCAGTGATTTTGGAGCCCCCAAAAATAAAGTCTGACACTGTTTCCACTGTTTCCCCATCTATTTTTCATGAAGTGATGGGACCAGATGCCATGATCTTCATTTTCTGAATGTTGAGCTTTAAGCCAACCTTTTCACTCTCCACTTTCACTTTCATCAAGAGGCTCTTTAGTTCCTCTTTACTTTCTGCCATAAGGGTGGTGTCACCTGCGTATCTGAGGTTATTGATATTTCTCCCGGCAATCTTGATTCCAGTTTGTGTTCTTCTAGTCCAGCGTTTCTCATGATGTACCCTGCATATAAGTTAAATAAGCAGGGTGACAATATACAGCCTTGACGTACTCCTTTTCCTATTTGGAACCAGTCTGTTGTTCCATATCCAGTTCTAACTGTTGCTTCCTGACCTATTAGTCATCTATAAGAAAGGATCTAAGTACTGATATATGCTACAATATGATGTATCTTGGAAACATTATGCTAAGTGAAAGAAACCAATCACAAAAGACCAAATATTATATGAATTCATTCCCATAAAATGTCCATAATGGGGAAATCTAAGAGACATAAAACATGTGAGTGATTGCTTAGAATTCCGAGAAGGACAGAAGAGAGGAAAATGGGGTGGCAATAGCTAATGGGCACAAGTTTTCTTTTTTTCAGATGATGAAAATATTCATGTCCTAAAAATCATGGCGATGGCTCCATATATCTTTGAATATACTAGAAAGCATTACATTGATTATGCCATTGGGTGAATATTGCATGACATGTGAATTGTATCTCAATAACTGCTGCTGCTGCTGCTAAGTCACTTCAGTCGTGTCCGACTCTGTGTGACCCCATAGACGGCAGCCCACCAGGCTCCCCCGTCCCTGGGATTCTCCAGGCAAGAACACTGGAGTGGGTTGCCATTTCCTTTTCCAATGCATGCAAGTGAAAAGTGAAAGTGAAGTCACTCAGTCATGTCCGACCCTCAGCGACCCCATGGACTGCAGCCTACCAGGCTCCTCCGTCCATGGGATTTTCCAGGCAAGAGTACTGGAGTGAGCTACTAATAAAAATCTGCTATCGAGTTAAATAAAATGTAGGGCATGATTTTACACTATATCATTTATTTCAAGTTTACAAACAAAATAATTGTTATGTTTATAGATACAAATACAGTATATGTTTTTAAAGTAGTTCAGGCAGAAACACACACACATTTCAAGATAATGGCTTAGCTTTGGGAAAGAAAAAGGAGTAAAATTGCAAAGAGTGCAAAGAGGGCTTCAAATACATCTGTAATATTACATTAAGCCAAAAGCAGAATAATTATGTAAAAGCGTGGTGGTTTTCTTTAAAATATTTCAATAACTCTTTCTTGTTGACTCTAGTAAAGGCCAAATTGACACAAGCAGCAATTATCCTAATTGCTAAGTCGGTATTGCCAAAATCCACCTTAATAGAAAAATAAAATCTGTAAGATACCTCTGTGTGCATGTGTGCTTAGCTGCTTTTTCATGTCCGACTTTTTGCGACCCCATGCACTATAGCCCACCAGGCTCCTCTGTCCATGGGATTCTCCAGGCAAGAATACTGGAGTGGGTTGCCACGCCCTTCTCCAGGGGATCTTCCTGACCCAGGGACTGAACCCATGTCTCTTATGTCTCCTGCACTGGCAGGCAGGTTCTTTACCACTAGCACCTCCTGGGAAGCCCGTAAGATATATATATACCTCTACTTGGTAAATTTTGAACAGAAATAAGGATCTGGGTCGAGGGTTAATGAGGACTCTGTACTTTCTATCTCTTGATCATCATAGTCTCTTCAAAACTCTTTGTTTTCTACCCTATTTTACTAAAGAGCTCTGACCAAAAATAGATGAAATATAATCTAGCAAGTGTCTGACTAATGGAGGGATTTTGCATATGATCTCATTTTCATTCAGTCTAGAATCTGACACTTTTCCTCCACAAATGACCTGGGCTACAGGCTCAGTCTGCAGGCCCTCCTCTGGGCTGGTGCTGAGCCACAGAAGCATGGCAACCAGCATGTAAAATATCCTGGCCTGGCAGCTCTAAGACCAAGAGCTAGATTGCTTTGCTAGATTCCTTGTCACCACAATATGGGTATGATAACCCTTCCACAGTGTTTGAAATGCCTCTTGTGAACAGATCTCTGTTATTTTAGTTCAGTAATTTCAGTGCAGGGATCTGCAAGACTTCTTTGTCTCTGTCTCTGCATTTCCCAACCCCTACCCCACATTGTTTATCATGGTTTTCAGACAGATGCCACAGTGCCTTGGCAAAGGGAACTCTCAATATATTATAGATAATGCTTCAAATGTGTTTCCAATAAATAGTCCTGATTTCAGACCAAAAAAGGGAGAACAAAAGAACAATTTTCTTCTTTTTTCACCTTGCTTGTTTCCCAGACAGAAACAAATTTACTAAATGACAAATACTTAGAAAATAATATTAGTGTTTAATGAACATGATTTAAGACTCTCCTTTAGAATGACACTGAAGTATTTTTAAGTGCTTTTTTTTTTTCATGGCCAGTTTGCATTCTACATGCTTGAGTCCTTGCTTCTTTCAGTGATGAGGGATGTGTTGCCTGGGTCCAACCGGAAACACAGAGAAGACAGTCATGTGGGGTGATCTGATGTCATCACAAATGCAATAGAAATGAAATGCCTCCCAACCCTCCAAAAGCAATATTTCAAAATAGATCTGATTCAAGCCCACCCCTCCTCCTCCTTACTCAACAAGACTGAAAACAAATTAGGTATTTGTGGATTTTGAAGGATACCATCTCCTAGATCATACAGGAATCCCAGACCTTACAAAATCTAGAAAAATGAGGAGGGAGGTCTGATTCTCAGTCCTTGTGGGTAGTGCCTACAGCCACTGGTTTCCATGGCAACTCCACTCCTACCATCCCAAGTTCTGCCAAGGAAACTTTCTCTACAGTCCATGGCCAAGTACTTCCTGGTAAGCCCTCTCCAGGACCTTTTTAAGGCCTTGCAGCCTCACCAGGTGACAATAGTCCTCCAACAGTCCCAGATGTTTTCCTCCAACAGAACTAGAAATGCCTCCATTTCCCTTCTCCATCAGGAAGGCAGGTAGATGGTAGACCACTGCCCACTTCAACTCTTCAACCTCTAGGATCTCGACCTTCCCACACAAAAATCTGTCTTGATTTGTCTCCAAGGTAAGTTCTCCTGCTTCACCACCCTTTGAAAAGTCTCCTCTTTCTAAGGTGCTCTGTTCCATGGGGATTCTCCAGGCAGGAATACAGGAGTGGGTTGCCATTCCTTTCCCCAGGGGATCTTCTGGACCCAGGGATTGAACCCAGATCTCCTGCATTGGCAGGCAAGTTCCTTACCATCTGAGCCACCAAGGAAGCCCCTTTTAAGACACACATACACACACACACACACAAAGATAGTTCAGTCGCCCTCTCCCTTACCACCTCAACCTCTGAGGAGCTCTCCTTCTTGGGAAAATAGAAAATGGGGCAACAGGGGAATTTTCCTCTCTGCTGAGTCTACAATATGAGGCAGAGAGAGAGATTTTTAAATAAATCACAGTTTCGTTTATAAGATACAGACTACCCTACATCACCTAACAGCCTGAATTTTACCTAACACTTTCACCATTAGATCCAGTTCTGATTACAGCACTGTGCACAGAAAGCCATAATTCAATCATTTACTCACTCAAAGGAGCAAGTTTGAGGATAAAGATGAAGAGTCCAATTAGGGATATGTTAAAGTTGAAGTGCTGAATGGTGATCTGAAAGTAGGCAATGAAATACAGAACATGGACATAGACATCTTATTCCAGTGTTCAGTGCTATAGGCATGGATGACAGGCTATGGATTAAAGAGAGAATGGCCTCAGACCAAGGCCTGAGACACCCACTAGCAGAGGAGACTGAGGAGGAGAAGCCTGAGAGGCATAAAGGAAAGCAGCTGTGTGGCCACAGAGGGCCAGGAAGACAGAGTTTCAAGAAGCAAAGTATAGACAGCTCTTTGAAATACAGCTAGCCAAACATTCCCTTGGGTGATTGGAGAGAGGCCTCAGGATCTATTTCTTTCCCATTAAGAGTTTAGCCACCACTATCATTCAAACCAGTTACTTTAGATTAGAGCTGAAACTTTGGAGAGCAAATGGGCCCTGAGGGAACTGAATGAGATGGATATAAAAACATTCTGGGGGACTTGCCTGGCAGTCCAGTGGTTAAGACTCTACTCTACCAATACACAGGGCATGGGTTCGACCCTGGTAGGCGAACTAAAATCCCACAGTGCAGTCAAGTTTAAAAAAAAAAAAACAACACTCTGGAGCAAGCCTGAGTGCAGTCAGTCAGTCCTGGGTGGACTTGAGCGTAATCCTCATCCACTCCACACTGATCTTTTATCTCCCTATGTGGTAAAATGACTGGTTGTAAGAAGCTCTGCCCTTCTCTCTTCCATCTATAGACAGTTCCCTCGTTGCTTTTCCATTTTCAAAGTCAATCCTAAAGGAAATCAACCCTGAATATTCATTGGAAGGACTGATGATGAAGCTGAAGCTCCAATACTTTGGCCACCTGATGTGAAAGGCTGACATTAGAAAAGACCCAGATGCTGGGAAAGACTGAAGGCAGGAGGAGAAGGGGACAACAGAGGATAAGATGGTTGGATGGCATCACCTAGTCAATGGACATGAGTCTGAGAAAGCTCTGGGAGTTGGTGATGGACAGGAAAGCCTGGCGTGCTACAATCCATGGGGTTGCAAGGAGTCAGACCCATTTGAGTGACTGAACTGAACTATGTATATTGTGTTCTGTATTCACAGTTGCGTGTGGCACACTTTTTAAATGTACATTTCTCAACTGAAGTGGTTTCAAAACTAAAATGTGCAATAGGCTTCTCAAAGCCTCACCCCACCCTTGGGCCTAAGAGGATAGGATGGAGTGAGAGTGTTTATGACACATATTGCTTGATTTAGGACAAATGCTTAGGATCTGCTTCTTAGGCCACCTCAAAATGCCATATACCTTCTGTCTTCCCCATACTCATTTTATGAAGACCTATATGTAGAGGAAAATATTGGAAAACTCAATTACCTCCTGAATTTGGGATGGGCTAGGCAGCCAATCTAAAGAAGAAGAAATAGCAAAACCTCACAAGAGAATACATCTAAGCCATGTAAGTAGTCCTATGGGGAAATGTAGTAAAATTACAAAGAAAAATGCTTCTAAAAATGACATCTTGTCTGAAAAAGCCAGTGTTATATCTCTTCAATAAAATATAAACTTCTAAAATAAAACATTATAATCACTAGTTCATCTCTGGTCTTTCAAGAAGACTATAAAAAAGTCATTTTTCTCTCTTTACACATACTAGCCCACCATCAATTTAAGTGACTTCCCCAAAATCACAATGAGGGTGCTAGAGGGTTACCACTAGAACCCAGTCCCATAAGGCTTGAAAACTGGTATAAGACAAAATTCAGTTTTGGATCCGGTACCATAGATTGTAAACTCAAAAAAAAAAAAAAAAATCACTTCACTATATTTTAATGAATCCATAGTTCTTTGATACACCTCCCAAAGTCTGTTTTATGGTAAAGCTTGAGTATTTGACAATTCATTAATTCTATAATGTTTAATACTGTATTCAATAAAAATTTAGTCTCTCTTCAGACATGAAAGAGAGTAGACACTCCCTTGTGAAGATATCCATCCACATATGAGTTGCTAGGGTATATTCAAAAGAGAGCAGAAAATAAAAAATGATATAAAAGAAAAAGTGTAGTAGTTCTAAAAGAAAAAAAAATTTTTTTTGCTTCAATCGGTATTGATTCTAGGTGAACATTTGAGGCTGAAATTTTGCTTAAGACCTCTCAAACAGAGGCTGTTGCCACTTATGATTAATCTTAAAAAAAAATTTCTTCAACAATGACAAAAAACCAAACAACTTGATTTTAAAATAAGCAGAGGATCTAAATAGACATTTTTTAAAAGACATACAGATGTCCAACACAAAAAAACACCCAACATCACTAATTATTAAGGAAATGCAAATCAAAACCACAATGAGATATCACCTCATACCTGTTAGAATGGCTATTATCAAAAAGACAAGAAAGATGAACTTTAAAAATAAATAAATAAATAAAGTTCATCTTGAGGAACAAAAAGACAAGAAATAACAAATGTTGGAGTGGCTGTGGAGAAAAGAAAACCTTCATACACTGTTGGTGGAACTGTAAATTGGTGCAACCACTATGGAAAATCACACAGAGATTCCTCAAAAAGTTAAAAATAGAACTCCCATATGATGCAGCTATTCCACTTCTTAGTATTTATCCTAAGAATACAAAAACACTAATTCAATAAGGTATATGCACCCATATGTTCACTGCAGCATTATTTACAATTGCCAAGTTAGGGAAGCAACCTAAGTGTCCATCAACAGACGAACAGATAAAGATGTGATATATTTTTAGATATATATCTGTATTATACATATATACTATACATATATATAATGTATAATACATATGTATAATGGAATACTGCTACTGCTGCTAATTCACTTCAGTCGTGTCCAACTCTGTGCAACCCCACAGATGGCAGTCCACCAGGCTCCACTGTCCCTGGGATTCTCAAGGCAAGAACACTGGAGTGGGTTGCCATTTCCTTCTCCAATGCATGAAAGTGAAAAGTGAAAGTGAAGTCGCTCAGTTGTGTCCGACTCTTCACAACCCCATGGACTACAGCCTACCAGGCTCCTCTGTCCATGGGATTCTCCAGGCAAGAGTACTGGAGTGGGGTGCCATTGCCCTCTCCAATGGAATACTACTCAGGCATAAAAAAGAACAAAATTTTGCCATATGCAGTAACATGAATGGACTTGGAGGGCATTATGTTAAGTGAAGTCAGTCAGACAAAGACAAATACTGTATGATATCACTTATATTTGGGATCTAAAGGATACAACAAACTAGTGAATATAACAAAAAAGAAGCAGGTTCACAGATATAGAGAACAAACTAGAAGCTACTAGTGGGAAGGAGTCGGGGAGGGACAATATAGGGCTGGAGGATCAAAAGGTACAATTAATCATGTATAAAATAAGCTGCTGCAGCTACTGCTAAGTCGATTCAGTGGTGTCCGACTCTTAGCGACCCCAGGGACTGCAGCCTACCAGGCTCCTCCATCCATGGGATTTTCCAGGCAAGAGTACTGGAGTGGGGTGCCATTGCCTTCTCCATAAAATAAGCTATAAGGATATAAATACTATACAACATGGGGGAATACAGCAAATATTTTAATAATAACTATAAATAGAGTATAACTTTCAAAATTGCAAGTCACTGTATTGCAAACCTGTAACAATAGTATATTATACAGCAACTGTTCTTCAATTAAAAAAAAAAAAAATGACCTGGAATAGGTAACAGGGAAGTCATCAGAGCTCTCTATCCCTTCTTTCTGATTCTTTGTATCTGCTTTGTCCTTCCTCCCAGGGCAAATGCATTCTATCTATTTTCTAGCCCACATAAGGGTGCGTGGGTCACCCAACAGATAAACCCGAAGTTCATGTATGCAATAGATAACATCATTGGCTTTGATCCTTCTCCTTACCCACCACTTATCCCTCAGGCCTCATGTCCATGCAACGCGCCTTATGACTTATAGTTCTACCAAGGGGCAGAGTATATTCATCTACATCTAAATGTTGGATTCAACCCTTGACTTACTAGGAAAGCAAAATGAAGCTGATGTTTAAGTGTGCCAGTTCCAAACCCAGGCTCTAAAGGCCTTCCTCATTTCCTCAGGCACCTCTGAGCTCTGCTGTTGCCCTGTGTCCTGGTCCATTCGGGCTGCTCTAACAAAACACCATAAAACTAGGTGGCCACAGATTTATTTCTCACAGTTCTAGAGGCTGGAAAGTCACTCACAGAGATGAAATTCTCATTCACAGAGATGAATCCCACTCTCACTTTCTGAGGAGAGCGACCACAGTAGACTCAGGTTGGGTCAAGTGTTAACCCCTATGCTAGAGGAGGTAGTCAAGACTTGGTATCAGCCTGGCTCCTGGGGGCCACCCCTGTGGACTGGGAGACAGTTCCCACATGAAGGTGAGGTGGGTGGTTATTGTGAGCAGGTACCCCAAAGGAGTCTACTTCTATTTGATGTACAAAGTGCTCCCTGCAGGTGAAAATTGTTTCCTGTGAGAAAAACTGTCTCCTGCAAGAAAGCTCTGAATTTCAGAGGCAACTTAACTTAGGAGAAAGAAAAGAAGAAAACAGCCATGTTCTTTCAAGGGGGAAGCTAGACAGCAAGAAGACTTGTTTAAATGCTGTGAATCACAGGATTGGGGTAGAATGTGATCAACAGTTCACAGGGAAATCAAATGTGGAAGAGAAGGGACAGAAGGCAATTTCAGCGCTCAGTTTTCTGTCAATTCAGAAGCATCATTGCTCCTGACCACTCATGCAATTGAATATCAGGCACAGATCTGTGCCCCACAGGGGAGGAAGAGCTATCTCCTAAGGAAGAAAATGGTCCAGGAGAGAAAAAAGAAGCTGACATAATCACAACCATTTCAACTTTAATGAGTACACGGGTGATGTCAGTCCCTCAGTTGAATGGGAGATTTAGATCAGTTAATAAACTGTTTAAAAAAATTATTCAAATTAGCTTCATGATAACAGGAAAAATTGATAAGTTTCTAAGTTGTTTTTGTCCTAAACAGTGGATTCTTTTTCCTCTAATCATTATTTTTGAAGAGATTTGATGAGAATTTTTGAACATTTAAGTGGAGAGAAATGTTTTAAACATTTAAATGGAGAAATGTTCATAAAAATGCACATTTGCATCTAATATTTAAATAACTCTGATTTCCAAACCATTTCCCAAAATACTAACATGAGGAGAGAGATTACATTTTTCCTCTATGTCACTTCTAGAGAAGAAAAGACTGATTATGCTTTTACCTACTTATATAAAGAGAAGCAAACATCCATATATCCATATTTTTGAAATACCATGATTATTACACTCTGTGCTGAAATTTAAATTGAATAAATAACATTATATAATAAATCATAGCCAAATGGACTATAAATGGTTCTTAAAATAACTGATATAATTCTGAAAGCAATGTATAGTACTTGCCAAGAAGCAAAGCTTTCTGAAGGATTCTTTTTGGAAACAATTAATTAATAACAGTCACTAATGATAATGAGGGTATTAGGGAGGTACATGGTGTCCCACCAATTATATGCCAAGCAAGCAAGAAATTTTTGAACAAAGAATCTAATTTAAAGAGAGAGTTGCAAGAAAATTGAGAAGAAATAGAAAGCTGTTTCAAATATTTCACAAGAAGTCATGCTGGGACCAGAGTCAGCTACCAGACCAGCTCTTCAGTGAGTTTAGGTTTTAACAAAAATGGAAAGAAAGAGCTGGTCTTGGGTTGTGTTTTCTCCTAGGCAAAAATCTCAGAGGGAAGGAAATTCAAATGGCTTCTACCTCCCATGAAGACAGCATAGATCCTTACACTTAACCCAGACCTACTGAATCTGACCTATTTCACTGAATTTCCAATTAGATGGAGAATATGGAGGAGTTCAGTATTCTTTCCTATCCCACTTCAGAGGAATGTAGATGGAGCTTGATAGAGCAGAGAAGGAGAGCAGGCTGGGCACAGTGTGGGACTCCCCTCTCCCTGGGATGGAGAAGTAGGAGAATGACCTGCATCTGGGCTCCTCTCTGGTTGATGGGCGACCCCGCCACACCAGCAGGAGGAAGAGTGGGCAGGCTGACAGAGAGGACCAGCTCCCGAGCACACGCAAAACATTTCATTATCTTCCTGAACCAGCTGGAAAGATCTAAGAACAATTTGAGTTTCCACAATTACAGACGGGAGCAAAGTTAAAGAAATACTTTTCTATCCTCTCTTATATTTTAACCCCACTTTAACCTCCAGGATGGCATGGCCCAGAAAATCATATTTTTTTTAAAAAAGAATGTGATGATGTAATTGAAGATGGCTCCCATCTTGAACTAGCATGTAGCATTATCGACAGATAAAAGGAGATACAAATATATATATATACGAGTGTGTACATTTATATACACATATGTATTATGGCAGTGTTCATGTATATGCAAGTGCATATGCATACACTCTTACATACACCTTTTTTTTTTTTGCAGAAATGATAGATCTTGCTGATGAATTTGATGATAGTACATGTGGTGATGGTGATGCCATTTACTGAGAAGGGGAAACCAGGAGAAGAGTCAGATTGGATCAGTGGGGAGCTATAAACATGAGCTCAGCTCATTTTCAGATGAAAATGCCAGGTAGGCAGCAGATACAGTCTGTAGAGTTCAGAGGAGAGACTGGGTGGAGATGTCAAATTGGGTGTCCCTCTGCCATTAAAGCCATAGCCCTAGATGAGCCCTCCTGTGAGGAGAGGACAGATAGAAAAGAAAAGCCATCTCAGATTTGAGCCCCAGGGAATAACGTTTCTGTGACTGCATAGACAAAGCAGAAGAATGGGAAACTAAGCTTTTTGTTTAACTCAACAGAATTTCACAGAATTGTGTTTTTCCAACTCCAGCCCATGGGATACTGAGAAAAGGGTTTTATGAACAAATCAGCGTGTGATGTGCTGCATACATAGTTCCCCTAGGAGCTTCAGAGTAGCAGAGTAACATGTGTAGATGAAAGATTCAGAAATGCCCTACAATGCAAAACTTGGTTTAATTTTATTGAACAGAGAGTTTCCTAAGTCAGAGGTCCTTGAAGTGTTGCCCCAGCCCAGCAGCAGAAGCATCACCTGAGAACTTGCTAGAAGCATCAATTCTTGTCCCACCTGAGACCCACAGAATCTCAGGCTTTGGGGTACAACCCTGCAGTCTGTGTTATCACAAGTCCACCAAAGTGGCTCTTATATATGGCCTGAGTCCTAAATATCAACCCTTTTTCTAGTTTTGGCAAATAATAGCGTTTTCCAAAGTGATTTACTAGGAAAATACTGTTATTGCCAACTCTAGCTTTTAGATTCTTAGTTTAACAAAGCTTCAAGTAAGGAATCACTACTGAGGATTAAATCTAGAATTTTATTATTTGTTTGTTGCTAAATCAACATGCTATGGAACACTTTTATCAATAAAGGTTTTACTTGCCAAGAAGTAGCAATTGTTATGAAAATACTTTTTCCATATTAAAAAAAGTGAAACCTCTTGTCTTCCTAAACAGGTCAAATTATCTAGATGCGCATTATCTGACAAGGTCACCATTAGCCACCTGTGTCTATTTACGTTTAAAGAAATTGATTAACATAAAAACTCAGTTCCTATGTCACATTAGCCACCTTTCAAGTGCTATCCATGTGTGGCTGGTGGACAACGCAGATACAGAACATTTGTTGAACAGCAGTGACTTAGACAAGAAATAATTCCTTCTTTTTTTTTTCTTTTGCTACCAATGAATGACTCACAGTTAACAATTCAGAGAGAAGAGCATCTGTGATGCATGAACATGATCCTCACTCCTCCAGACATCAGTCTTGATGGCAAGCAGACAGTGATGAACACAGGTGAGAAAAGCCAGGATCTAGAACTTTCAGCTCAAATGTCTTCCTCATTTTCCCCACAGAGTCTTGGGAGTTTCCCACTCGAAGTCTATGAAAATTCTCCTTCTACTGCCCAGGAAACCTCCTTACTCACGACCTAGTTCACCCACCACTCCTCCACTACTGGTGTAAATTCTGGCTGTCAATGCCATTCTTTCTACATGAGACATTCTGGCCCCTCAGCATCTTCCAAACCCCTTTCTGTGGTGGTCATACCCAGGAAATGAACCCAGGCTTTCTCAAATTAGATGTCTTCCCCTTGCCAGCCTCCCTTGCAGGCTATGGATAGGCGTGTGACCTACACTCCACCCGTCAAGTGCATCCATGGAGATTTCAACTTGGAAGAAAGCAACACAATTAGAAGTCAACACCTGGGTTCTCCATGACTACCTGCTGGTGAGGATCAGGGAGGGGGGCAGGAGAGGCCATCAACTTACAGAGGCAGCAGTGGGGACGAGCTAGAAGCAGTGTGCATGCTCAGTGTCAGGACCAGCATGGCAAGAAGACGTACCCCAGAACAATGAACTGACATAGCTTACATCTTGTTCCTGGCTTAAAAAATCCCAGTCCCAGTCTCTGGCTTCTTGGAAATCCTGTGAGCTACCTTGTATCTTTTAATAAATTCCTTTTCAGTTCAAATTAGTACGAGTGGGTTTCACTACCTGTAAATAGCATCCAAAGCAGAAATCCCTACCAAGTGGAAAAGAATTATCTCCATAGCATTTACCCACACACATTGATTACGTGACTTGTGTTAGACTCTGCCAGGGACTGGGGATGTATTTATAGAACTTGTTCTCAAGGTCCTTAAAATTCAGAAAAAGACAAATCAGCACACCAAGAACTTTAAAACATTGTAGGTGGCCATGAAATACAAATGTAGCCACAGGGAGGCCCAAAGGATAGGGAGGAGGAGGGTGAGTTCAGAAAATCTCCAAGGGGATGTCCCTTGAGCTGAGTCGTAAAATATAAACAGATGGTTGACGTGCCAATGAGCAATAGGACAAAGGAAAAAAACATTAGTGAAAACAAGGAGGTAGCCGTGGTCTTCCATGTTCTGGGGGAAGAATCAAGACATGGAGTTGGTGGGAGAGGAAGAAGGCAGCAAGAGAAAAGGGTCAAGAGATCAAATCAACACATCGTGCATCTTAAACTTTCACATTGTTTTGTGTCAGTCATATCTCTATAAAGCCAGGTAATATTTTTTAAAGGCTGGGGAAACAGTAATAATAACAGCTAAGATCACCTGGGTGCTTATTGTGTATACTAAATAGTTTACACTGCTTTTCATTCACTCCTCACACAGCCTCAGGTGGTAGATGACTCCATTACCATTATTTTACGGACAAAAAAAATTGAGGCAAAGGATAAGCGACGTGCCCAAAGTCACTCACACCTAGGCAGCAGCAAAGGAGGCTTTCACCTTCCAATCCAGCTCAAGTCCGCACTCTTAAGCACCACTGCTACCGTCAGGCGAGTGCCAGTTCAGAGAGGATTTTACATCCCACTCTAAGGTGTTTGAACTGGGTTCTCCAGCAGCACTGAAAGATTTTAGGCAGATGAGTAATATTATCAGACTTCCATTTTAGGATAAACATAAAGTGTTTCTGGAGTGGAGAGTGAACCAATGTGAGTAATGAAGGGAGACGACTTGACTCCAGTCCCCACCATACTCACAGACATACAGACACACACACACACACCCCTCTTCCTGGGGCCTACCCACAAAACCAGGGTAACAAAAAGGAGAGATTCAGGGGACATGATTCAAAACCAAGCAGAAACAGCAGTTTTTAGCAGAACAGCTCGAAACAGACTTATGTTGGAACCATAGCTCTCAATGGAGGCGCTCTGGGACCCCAGACAAATTACTTCACCTCTCTGAGCTTTAGTTTTTCTATAGAAGTGGAGAATGGAATGTAAATCCCTTCTTCCAAACTCAGAGTGGAGTCAGATGTGTTTCCAGAAGTTAGATTTTCTGGATTACAGGACAGTAACACATTGCCTTTATCATATTTTATCCAACACAAAGAGCAAGGTCTGATGCAGGCCCCTGTAATCAAATCCATGAATATTTCTGCAGCAAAACATATGAATATTCACACTGCTTGGGATAAGTCAAAACTATAAATAGCTTCACATAAGTTCAAGTCAGGTTTTCCTATCAAAAGATTTCAGGTCAGTTTCACATTCAAATGTGTTACTAAAAAAACTTTCAAAGATTTTGGGGTTTCAGAATTATAGATAAAAGATTATGCTCCCCTTATAATATGCTCCTCTTATTTGCTTCAGAGCTGTTTTAAGACTTAAATGGGGTAATGCATACAAAGCCCTTGGAATCTGATATTCTCCTGCCTGACAACAAGCGTGACCCAGTATCCCACTTACAGAGCCCTAGCTTCAACTCTGCTGTCTTCAAGAGCTCCCAAAGCTGGGTGCATCTTCAATCACAGCTTTTATCGTGAATTCTAACCTTTATAGTCTCTGAGCCCTACCACCAGTCATAATTCTCACTTCACATTTTTCTTGGGAGCCCTAGCAAGTCTGTGCAAACAATCTCCAAGATCCTAAGGTGGGTCTTAGTGACCAGCCCACCCTCATCACCCCCATGCATAGACCTGTCTTTGGGGCCATTCTGGGAGGTGTGAAGCTAGGGTGAATCACACCACGGGGGACCTTCCCCTGCATGCACAATATTTTTGAAGGCAAAATATTGTTAAACTCAGCAAAAATGACCATGAAGTATAAAAGATGGGGGAAATTATCAAAAAACCACATAAATCCTCAGCAAGACGATGATTGCAAGGAAACACTTACTTACGGACTGTATACCATGGCCCAGGCATGATGCCGCTGGTCCCCTTGATGTACCCTAAGACAGCACAGTGTCTGCCTCCTCTCTTGTCCAGCCTCCATTCTGCTCCCTTGCCTCAATCAGAGTTTGGCTAAATCATCATCACCAGCTTCCAGTTTTTAAAATCTACTTAGGACTCTCATATACATCAACTAGTTTCTCCCTCACAGTCACATGGGGTTGCTATTATTAAATCTATTTCACAGGTGAGGAAACTGACACTGTGGGAAGGCTGGTGGTTGGAAACTATGTCTTATCCTTCTTCTCTATGGTCGTGATCTCAGTCAATCAGCCTTCTCACAGCAGATAATTTCCATAAAATTCTGGTTGTTTTGGTGGGCAGAAGCCATAGAAGGAAAAAAAAAAGGTCAAGTGATGCAATGAAGACCTATAACACCCACAGACCAAGCCACTTTGCATGTTTGCCCGGGGATCAAGGGGCCTTCCTAGACTGGAGATCAGCCCTGACCAGAAGAATGTCAGCAGAGAACAGGAGAGATGCTGTTTTGTCATTTACATGATTATTACAAAGAACAGTGGTTCCTAAACTTTGACTGAGAATCAGCCTCACCCTGTGAGATATTTTTTTTTAAGCCCTTGAACTGTATACACTTTATTCATTTATTTTTGGCCATGCCATGTGGCAGGTGGGATCTTAGCCCCCTGACTAGGTATTGAACTCGGGCTCTTTGTGGTAGAAGCTCAGATTCTTAACCACTGGACTGCCAAGCAAGTCCCACTCTGAGAGACTTTTTTAAATCCAGATTTCCAGGCCCTGTCCACAGAGACTGTGAGACAATGAACATGAGTCAAAGGCTGGGAAACTGCCCTTTATTATGCTCCCCAGATGATTCTCATGCAGAGCCAGTCTTGGGAACCAATGACCTAGAAAATCAGAAAACACAAATGACAGGAAAAAAATCACTTTGCACATACCAAATTCTAATTTCTGGCAACTATGAACTCTGTGGCTACACTGGGAACAGAAAGAAAATGACCTTGGAATATTAATACATGCAGTTGTAATAACTCTTCACACTAGAGAATAACCTTTGGAGAAATGATACAGAGCCTTCGTGAGGGAAGCACAAATTTATAAGATGCAAAGCCTAAAATTGGGCAGAACGACATGTGAATAGTGGGCATCTAGAAGATGCTCTCCAGCAGCCTTGTGTGAAGACTTGCTGCCTGTTCCTCACCCCCTCTCTCTCCTCCAGCTCCCCACAGCCCTCCTGCTTCACTCCCCAGGTGGAAGCTGCCTTAGATTGCAGGGAAGATGCTTCAGAAATCACATGAAAACCAAAAAATTACTTCTCTGGTTAACATCCATGTGGCAATATGTTTACTGCCTCTGTTCAGCCCTGAGCAATTGCCAGTGAAGCCAGAAAAGAGGGCAAGAGCTCTATTCGTCTAATTACTTCAGCAGAAGAAAAATGTGTTAATTAACTGACCTTAATAATTCATACATATCCAAACCAAGGGATCACTACATTGCATGCAAGGGCCGGCGTCTGAAGAAAGGATCATCAACAGGGTCTCAGAGACAGCCTCATTTTGGAGAGGTGATCTATTTTTTTTTTCTCAAGAACAAATTTACCACCTTCAGAATGATTGAAGAACCTCTCTGCAAATTATGAGTTTGCTATAATACCTTGATTCCTCCAATTTCCACAGCTCCTCCTGGGGATGTGAAATATTTTTAGAATCACAACAGCCTAACACATTAATTGGATTTCATTATGCTGACTGCTGATTAGAACATTCTACAGGAAAGGGGAATGTGACTGTATGTGTCCTCTGCAGACTTCCAAATCGAAAAGATGAGGGAAAACAATGAGGCTGGCTTTTCTGGGGAGTTAATAGAGTCATTCAAATCACAGTTTTCTATCCAATATGCTACTGCATAGAAACCAGCCAGGAAATTAGATCAACAGGCCTCCACTCTTAAAGTCAGTCAAAGACAGAGAAAGAATGCTGATAATTTCATTCTCAAAGACTGTGGGACCCCCCCAAAGCAGGTATGCTGTTTACGTGTCCCTCCATGGAGTTGTAGCAGGTAGGGGGGAGACCAATTTTTAAGGCCACAGGCAGAAAGGGGGAGATGGATCACAGGGCACCTGCAACTGGGATGAAGTCATTTTTGAAAAGCACCTATTAAACAATTACATGGACATTGCAGACACACAAGCATACATTTGGAGGCTTGGAGTCTATTTTGCAGACAATGGACAGAAACAGAGAACAAAGATGAGCAGGAGGTTTGCCAGCAGGTCAGCAAGACACAGTGGTGATGACAAAGATGCAGCTGGCAGGGGAAGAACAAATGTGCCCCTGGCAATGACTCCAGCCTATCCAGCCAAGCCCATGGCTACAGCGTACGTGCCACAGCTGAGCCCCAGAGCCAGCAGCAGAGCCAGAGGGATGCCCCTTCAGCACAGGCGACCTTGCCAGAGGCCCAGGCAGAAGCAGGAATAGGCCGAGAGGACTGCCTGGAGGCAGGACCCCTGTCCATGGCTCCCTGGGTGTTGCTAAGGGTTGAATTGTGTCCCCTTCCTCCCCCAAATCCATATGTTGACATCCTAACCCCCCAGTGCCTCAGGATATGATCTGATTTGGAACTAGGATTGTTACAAGTGCAACTAGTCCAGATGAAGTCATCCTGGTGGAGGGTGGGTCCCTGATCCCGTAGGACTGATGTCCTCATAAAAGTACACCGTGTGAAGAAACAGGCTCTGGAAGGATGCCTTGTGAAGATGTGAGTTACACTACTAGAAACGAGGAGAGAGGCCCGAACTGATCCTTCCTGAGCACCTTCAGAGAGAGCGCAGGCCTGCTGACAACTTCACCCCGGAGTTCTGTTCTCTAAACTGTGAAACAGTAAGCTTCTGCTCTTCTAAGTCACCCAGGATGTGTCCTTTATGATGGCAGCCTGAGGAAACATACACTGGGCCAAGGAGGCAAGTGGGAGTGGGTGAAAAGGTTCCATCCCCTGGCCCTGGAATCCTGCCACTGCGCTCCAAAACCCAGTCCTGTGATTTCACACAATTGGCCAGCTCCTTAAGCCTGTTCCTCCAACTATAAACTGTTTAAGGGTTCCCTGGTGGCTCAGTGGTAAAGAATCCGCCTACCAATGCAGGAGACACAGGTTCGATCCCCGGTTCAGGAAGATCCCACGTGCCATGGAGCACCTAAGCCTGTGCACTAACTACTGAGCCTGTGCTCTGGAGCCCACATGCTGCAACTACGGGGGCCCGCACGCCCTAGAGCCCACGTTCTGCAACAAGAGAAGCCGCAACAGTGAGAAGCCTGTGCATAACACCTAGAGAGTCGCCCCCACTCAAGAGAAAAGCTCAAGCAGCAATGACGATCCAGCACAGTCCAAAATAAACAAATAAATAAAATTATTTTTTAAACTTTGCTTAGATAGCGCCTGTCCATAGGTTTGTTATGAGGATTAAATGAGATAATCCTAGTCACATGGTTAGCCTCATGCCTGGCCCATAGTAAACATAGAATAAATGTAAGTTAGCTTCTGTTAAGGGGTTACAGAATCAGATTATCAAAGTACAGGTGACAAGGGACATCCATCTCTAATCTTTGCATCCTAGATTTTACTTTGTACACCCCATAAACTAATGCATATTTTCTACCATGACAGCTAAAATTATTTATCTGAATGGCTGATTCACAAATATCACAATTCTCTTCAAATCCCTTTTTCTATATGGCTGTTTTATTAAATCACTCTTGACTTGCAAATCCTCCATTGAACCTTCTTTCCTTTACGCATCTCCACCCACGGCCTTTCCTTCTGGGAAGATGTCTTTTCCTCCTTGCCCTGTCTGTTGACTTCGTGCACCTACGACTATAAATCTTCCCTGCTCTCTAGGTGTTCTGCCTGGAGCCACCTCCCATTGCGGGCCCTCCCCTCCTTTCTGTGAGCCTGCTCTCATCCTACCTTCTCCCCAAAAACCCATCCACATTCGATCATCACGAATGGAAACAGGAGGCTGGTTACCACTCAAACCTAAACCACATCAACTACCTTCTGACTCCATCTCACCCACAACTGATAAAAATAAGCCTTTAAAAACGGAATGGGTCAGATTAATCCAGTGTCTCCTCATTGCCCCAAGGAGGAACTCCTTCTCCACACCCTGGATGGAAGCAGCATGTGCAAGACAAGGGAGGTCTACGTGGGTGACAGTTCACAGGAGAAAGTTGCTGGGCTCCGCTACTGCCCTGCCCTACACCAGTGTTTCTAGACACTCGCAGGGAAAGGCAGAACAGAGGACCCAATAATTCATCTGCCAACCCACAGAAGGAAGCCAAGTCACCCTCCCTTCACCATTTCATCGCCAGTTCAGCCTTTGGGGGTCTCCCCAAACCCATTTCAGAAGCAGCATCCAAGATACGGGTTGGATCAAGCGCCACAGTGCACAGAATTATAGTGAGAGAAGCTCTTCCACTCTACCCAGCATCTTGCTATCAATCAACAGCAGTAGATGGTTCCCATTTTTGCCTGCCAGCAACTCTCTATTTGGAGGAAGCAGTCCCTTTCTGTTCTGTATGAATCTCATGACAATCAGGCAGTGAAGCCACTCCACTGACTCTTCAGTGAAAGATCTAGCCCCAGGTGATGCCACTCACTAAGAACACAGCTGTCAGTTTCTCTCAAACAAACAAGGACAGCATCCTATGGGGCTTCTTGTTGCACAAGTGGAGGCAAATAGATGCATGAAGGGAAGGTTGTCACCCCATATGCCAGATAAGGCTGCACCTCTCTTCTAGGCTTTGTGATACAGATACAGTTACCAATCTGGTCTCTGCCTCACTGAGACCTATTGATTAGATTTGCATACAGGTAATTCTGGGAGAAGAGTTGAGGGGACATGGGAAGGTGGTACCCTTGGCAGAGAACTGTGAGGATATTAATAGTGGCTGGTCAGCTGGATAGTGTGTCAGAGAGACTGGCCTCTGGAAGGGACCCAAATAGGTCCCTTCCTCCCAACTTTAGACTCTGTTAAGAGTGTGGGAAATTCTGAGAAACAGCACATACCGGGGGCTCATCTCCTTTCCACAATCGGAGAGACACATAGACAGCCCAGCCCTGCAAGGATGGAAGACAGTCAACAGCAGGGAGCTTTGCGATCTTTCAGGAGAATGAGGGACTCGATGCTTTGTTCTCTCCATCTCCCTACCCCCTTACCCAACACCCACCTCCCCACCCCCACAAGGGAAGGAGAGGAGAAGTCCCTGGGCTCCTGCAGCAGCCCAGCCTGTTACCTCTCTGAGAACTTGTATGTGTTTTCCAAGCTCCAGGAACATCTGCACAGAGCTTTGCAAAGCCCACTAAAATTCCTGGCTTTGGCTCTTCCTTAATTTACAGCTTTGCTGCCATCATCAGGAAGGCTCCAGGCAAAAGCAATGGCAATTCAAAGACTCTGTAGTCGAGAGGGCCCAGGGGTCTTGGGAATTTTTCTCTTGGTTGAAAGCAGAAGCATACCCAGGCAAAGCTTTTTGGCTCTGTTCATCCCCAAAACATCTTTACAAAGAAAAATCAAAGGCAAATTTGGACTCAAATAAAGTAAGGGTTGTTGTGAACAGGAAGTGTTATGGGTCTGCTAGGAAAATGAACATTTATTTGGAAGTTATTGAGAGAAGCCAGTTTGAGATCTGTATACCCTGTGTTCTGCATAAAGATTAGGTTTGTTACTGGAGACATTTATGAAGAGCAATTGCCCCCAAAGTGCCTGGTAGGAGGACTATTCAGAGGTCATTTTCCTAATCTGAGACTTGCTGGGCAGGGTAAGATGTGGATACAGGTGCCCCAGAAACTCCATCACTGTCTGTCTTTGGGGCCTTGAAACCATCTGCACTTCCCACCTTAGCCACTGACCACCTCCCTTGCTGCCGGGACAGGGTTGCCAGCTCCACCACCACGGCCATTCTGAAGTCAATTAATGTTCTTGAATGTGGGACTGTGCCAGACACAAAAGTGCAATTCAGGAACATGCTCCTCTGTTCCTGTTCTCATCTCCCAACCTTATCCACTTCCTAGTTCTGTTTCTTACAAGAGCACCTCTGTTTTCTCAATCACCAGACATACTTTCCCTCCATGAACCCTATGCATAAACCCAATGCATAGTGAAGAATTAACCTCACCCAAAATAGAGGTCTGGCCTTTGTCACTGGCTCCTGGGAGCTGATCTCTAGGCCCTTGAAATGTCCTTCCTGATTTGTTGATCTGGGGCCCTCAGATAATATAATGTGCCATATGAAGGTGTTCCAGTTGATACCCTCTGCTCAGGTGCCAACATGTGAGTGAAAACACCAATGATTCCAGCCCTCAGCCATCAAGTTACCCCCAGCCATTTGAGTCTTCTTGGCTGAGGTCTCAGATATTGTAAAACAGAGAATTGATTCCACTGTGCTCTTCCCAAATTCCTGAACACCGAATTCTATGAGTGTAACAAAATGGTGGCATTGTGCCTCTAAGTTTTCATCCAGTTTGTTACCCAGCAAGTAGCTGATACACTTTCCTGGCCATCCAAGTACGGATTAAACTCCCATTCTCTGGACTCCTGTGACATCTTGCACCTTTCCCATTCTAACTTTTTGTACTCTGTTATCATTGTCAACTCACTCCTCTGTACCCCATGCTAGATGTTATCTGTGAAGTCAGAGACTACATTAGGTATCTATATCTCCTCAGCACTCTATGCAGTGTCTAACAACAAAAAAAAAAGGCAATCGATAATTTTTCGACAAATAACCCATGAAAGAGTGCCACAAGAGCACAAGAAGATCTTCCGAAAACAGCATACAACAGGACAAAAACCCCAGAACACGCCCTCAGTGAGTCAGATGTATCATTTTACTGTATGAAGCGAAGTACCTCAAATCAATGAGAGGGTTAACAAGAGACCAAGCCCAATTTCACTACAAAAATAACTTTCAATTTGTGAATTTTTCATGAAAGGAAAGCAAGTTCTGCCCTGGAAGAAAGATCCAGATAGCAGAAAGGCCAAAAGTTCAGGAGTATGTTCTGGATGGTAAATTACACTATGAGTTTAGACCACAAAAGGATTCAAAGAAACAATATCTAGCCAAACTTTATCTAAGGCCTAAAATTAATTATTAATCATAGAGCCTGACCAAAACTACTGAGGTGAGAACTGAATCCTGTTTTCAAGAGAGTCTTTTATGCTTCTCAAAAGATCCAAGGAGAAGGGCCAGGGTGTCACACAGGGCAATGATGATAGGATCAGGAAGATTCACTTACTGGATATGGAAAATTAAAGATTAATTATTAATTACGGAAATATAAACACTTTAACTCCTTGGCCAAATAAAAACTTTAAAAACATGGAATATTATCTAACCTTATTTAATCTAATCTATGCAGTCCATGGAGAAGGCAATGGCACCCCACTCCAGTACTCTTGCCTGGAAAATCCCATGAACGGAGGAGCCTGGTAGGCTACAGTCCATGGGGTCACTAAGAGTTGGACATGACTGAGCAACTTCACTTTCACTTTTCACTCGCATGCATTGGAGAAGGACATGGCAACCCACTCCAGTGTTCTTGCCTGGAAAATCCCAGGGACAGGGGAGTCTGGTGGGCTGCCGTCTATGGGGTCGCACAGAGTTGGACATGACTGAAGCAACTTAGCAGCAGCAGCAGCATGCAGTCCATGAAATTCTCCAGGCCAAAATATTGGAGTGGGTAGCCCTTCCCTTCTTCAGAGGATCTTCCCAACCCAAGGATCAAACCCAGGTCTCCCACATTGCAGGCAGATTCTTTACCACCTGAGCCACTAGGGAAAGCCTCATTTACTGGATATAGAAAATTAAGAGAGTTTTCTTAAGGAGACAGATGGTGACTGCAGCCATGAAATTAAAAGACGCTTACTCCTTGGAAGGAAAGTTATGACCAACCTAGATAGCATATTCAAAAGCAGAGACATTACTTTGCCAACAAAGGTCCATCTAGTCAAGGCTATGGTTTTTCCTGTGGTCATGTATGGATGTGAGAGTTGGACTGTGAAGAAAGCTGAGCGCTGAAGAATTGATGCTTTTGAACTGTGGTGTTGGAGAAGACTCTTGCGAGTCCCTTGGACTGCAAGGAGATCCAACCAGTCCATTCTAAAGGAGATCATTCCTGGGTGTTCTTTGGAAGGAATGATGGTAAAGCTGAAACTCCAGTACTTTGGCCACCTCATGTGAAGAGTTGACTCATTGGAAAAGACTCTGATGCTGGGAGGGATTGGGGGCAGGAGGAGAAGGGGACGACAGAGGATGAGATGGCTGGATGGCATCACTGACTCGATGGACATGAGTCTGAGTGAACTCTGGGAGTTGGTGATGGACAGGGAGGCCTGGCATGCTGCGATTCATGGGGTTGCAAAGAGTTGGACATGACTGAGCGACTGAACTTAACTGAAGGAGACAAGATTTTATTCAGAGAAACCGGATGGAAATATAAACCCTTAAAGTCCTTGGCCAAGCAAAAACTTTAAAAACATGGAATATTATCTAATCTTACTTCCTAATTAGTACTAGGAGTGATAGTTTAGAAGCATATTTTGTGGGATGCACAATAATTATTGTTATCAATATAATAGCATTTAAATAATCAGACAAATGATTTCCTTAGAAAGAAACTAGATAATCAATGAAAACTGTTTTGATGTAAGTAATTTTATCTTTTGAGATTTTTCTCTCTCCAGTCTTCTGAGTTTTCATTCTCAGAAGCACTAATATAAAAAAGACATTGTTAATAAAACAACCAATTCTGGCAAATGCTGGAGGGACATACTTGCTAAAAGACACTCAACCACTGGAGAGGACTGAAGTCCTGAAAACATTAAAGATGGTTAAAAAATTAAAAGACTCAAATTTTTACTGATTTTTTTAATATGTAAAACATACACATGATATAAAGTTCAACAAGTGTAATAAACCATAATGGAAAAGAATATGAAAAATATATTTATATAATATAGTTATATATATAACCCTTTATATATTACATATATTTTTATGTATATATATTTTTATGTATATATATTATGAAATATATATATAGTTTTACATATATAATGCTTCATATATTACATATATTTATATGTGCTCAGTAGTTTCAGTCATGTCCAACTCTGTGATCTTATGGCAAGGATCCTCTGTCCATGGGATTTTCCAGGCAAGAGTACTAGAGTGGGTTGCCATGCCCTCCAGGGGATCTTCCCAACCAAGGGATCAAACCCTCATCTCCTTCGTCTAATGCACTGAAGGCAGATTCTTTACCCACTGAGCCGTTGAGGAAGCCCAGTATATTTATATATGTATATAAACGCATACATAATCTTATATATATAACTGAATCACTTTGCTGTATACCAGAGGCCAGCACAACATTATGAATCAACTATACTTCAATTTAAAAAAAAAAAAAGGAAAACAATTCAATGGGTATTAAAGAGTATAAACTACAAACTAAGACACCCTAAGAGTGAACTTTAAAGTCCCAGTTTTATTCTGAAATTTTAGAATCATTTAATTGTGTTATTTTTGCTTAATTCAAGAATAGCATTAGGAGTAATTTTCTCTGTTTGTGCCAAGAAAAAAAAAATCTATTCAATCTGTGTGTAGTGTCATTATTACTGTCACTTTCTATCTTGACTCAACTCTTCTTAATTTCAAGTTACTTTCCCTCCTCTCCACATTGAGACTTAGGACCATGGCAAAATCCTACCACCTAGTGGAAAAATTCTCCATCCTTCACTCTAGATCCTTTTTAGAATTCAGAATGCATGAGCTGTTTGCCTTTGGTTACATATGTAGGTTTTAAGGGAATGAGCTGCTAAAACACCACCTTTAAGCACTGAAAGATTGTGTAAATTTTGGCCTCAGAGATTTCAGCCGTGTTACCACCTCTTAGATGGGAAGCAGTCACTGGGAAATGCAGAGATCTCCATCCACTGTGAGGGCTTTTTTCCATTTTTGTGTTTAGCATTGATGACATCACGATATAGGCACAAGCAGGTGACAGGAGGCACAAGTTTAATCTCCTGCACATGTTGAACAAGATAAACTCTCATCCACATCTGTCTCTGGGAGTCAATCAAACTCAGAAAAAAATGTAACCTTCACCTTGAAGTCTGTGAAGCAGGATCCCCTTCTTTCAATAGATTTTGAGGTTGCCCGTTTACAATGAACACACAGCAGTTCTGCTTATTCATAGGTATGAATTTCCTGATGCTTCATTTAGCTTGACTACTCTATCACAGGAAATCGTGTTGAAGGCAGAAAATTTGCCACAGAAATTATAGACCGAAGATCTGGCTAAGGCAATGGAGCAGAGAGAGAGAGAAGAGGAAGGAAAAAAATGAAATTTTCCTGGGAGACCTCAGTCTGTTCCAACACGAGATCAACATGAATTGACCTTGAAAGAAAAATAAGATCTTTACACTTTTCCACAATTGCTTTCATCTTCCAGATGTTATCGTAGTTTTAGTTCATGCCATCACTGGCCCCAGCCCAAGATGACTACAGACAGGGTAGAAGAAAAAACACTTCTGTCAATAGGGACACAAGAATAATACTGCTGGTATTCCAGCATCCTGCCTGGTATGTATTTTGCTTTGTCTGCTTATCTGCTAGAATATTCTAGTGCTTGCATATCACCCAGCATTTGATTGGTTCACCTTGGGATTCCTGCACCATGAAATAGAGTGTCCTGTTTCCTCATTCATCTTGCAGTTTTATATTTCACACTCTAGAATCCATTCCCAGTTACTCAGTCTTGATCAGAAGCAGAAGTTCCATCTCTCATTTCTGAAGGCTTGTTGCCAATTTTTTCTCGGATTTCTTCACATTAACCAATGTCTTTCAAAGAAATTCCCTTTTGCCTAAGCAGAAGCATCTGACACATTGAACTAGTAAAATTCATGTGCTTTTTAAATGAATATTTTAAATAAAAATACACACAACTATATTTTTGTCTTCTGTACCTTTAAATCCCTTCATGGAAAAGCAAAATTCTTCTCCTTATCTTGCAGGGGAAATGCAAGGCAGACAGTTCGATGGGAGTACTCAACTTTAGCATCTTTTCATGTATACCTAACTTCCTAAAAAGGAGGCAAAAGAGAGCAAATTGCAGGGGACAGATTATATCTCTGATATAGGTAATAGCTTTGCAGGGGATGTCAGGAAGTCCAAAATAAAAATAAAATAGAATATATAAACCAGTAACTAAAGAGAATAACATAAGTAATACCATAGGCTATAGATCCATAATGTCTCATTTCTAATCTCTCAGATGAGCTTTGGAGAACCACTCTAAATGTTCAGTGGTGTCTCACTCTTTGCAGCCCAATGGACTGTGGCCCACCAGGTTCCTCTGTCCATAGAATTTTACAGGCAAGAATACTGGAGCAAATGCAAGGCACCCTATGCATTTGCACAGAACCCTGGGCTTGGTTTAATGCCCTACTGTTGCCTTCTTGAAATTCTTAGTAATTTACAGACAAGGGGCCTGCCTTTCCATTTTGCACCAGACACCCACAAATTTGTTGATCCTGCAATAAATTCAGAGTGTAAAGAACTTCACCACTATTGGCAAAGTGTCTTTTTTCCCTCACATCTGAAATAACAGACAAATCTGCAGAGAGACTAAAGTAATAACAAAGGCAATCCACTCTCTTCCTTTCTCTGCAAGATTCCCTTCCTGTCTTCCCTGACAACTGAGCTTCCCATAGTTATCCCGCCTCAAGACAGCAGGCACATGTTTAAAGACAACATGACTTGACAGCCTCTGACTCAGCCTGGTCAGAGTCCACCAAGCAGTGGATTAGAGGCTGACATTAACACTCCATGTTAATAAAGTCTTTCTTTCCTCAACTGACAACTCAAATCTTTCCATATTATACCACCTTTCTTCTTGCAGAATTCACAATCTGCCTTTGATGAGTAAAGAGCTACCACTATTAAACAGGAGAGTGGGCTTTCAAGGCCTAGGAGAATGATAGACTTATTATCCCAAAATATTATGAACAAGCAGAAAATTGTAGGAAAGACACATGTACATAAATACATCCCTAATAGCTGAGGTTTCTTTATTCATTTATTCAGAAAGTCTCCTTCTGTTGCCAGACACTGTCAGGCACTAAAGATTCATGGATGAATAAGAAAGACATTCACATTAAACCGGAAGTTGCTGGTGCCATGGTTCTTGTATCTGGAAGGATAAATCTGTAGGCGAATAAAAAAAATTAAAAAGAATAAAGCCAACGCACAGAAGACAGAGGATCGAGAGAGGAGTAGGATGGCCCTGATGGTTTATGAATTCCTAGGTGCAATTGTCCCTGAGACCCAGGTTCTGTGAGTCAATAAATTTCCTTTTTACCTTAACTGTTTTTTTGTTTTTTTTTTAAAGACATGGTTTCTATTGCCATGGTGATTAGAGTCCTGGTAAAACTGATTATGAGCCAAGGGCTATGCTAAGTGCTTCACAAGCATGTTATTTCTCTTCAAACATACCATTAGGTTGATGATTATCATTCTCACTTTTTTTTTTTCATTCTCACTTTTATAAAGAGAACTAAGGTGGAGAGAGGTTAAGCTCCCTTCCCAAAGCCACACAGCTATCAGGAAGCAGACCTAAGATAATAATCTAGTGTGCCCAACTCCAAGTCTTTCTGGTGCCTGAAAATTTTAGGGTAAGTCTCCCTGAGGTAATAAATCCAAAAATGTTTTAGAGACTCTGTCTGAGAAGAGTCTGAATATCTGAAGAAGAGGTGTTGAGAGGGAAGGATTAGAAAATGTCCCCCCAAACAGAAGGGACACCATGAATGAAGACATTGCAGTGGAAATGACATGCTATGAGTAAGGACCCACTGCAGGATTTGGGAACTACTATAGATTTTTTACCAGGGAGAATATAGACTTACATTTTTAGAAAGATTATTCTAATGACTTTGCAGAATGAGAACTTGAAACAAACCAACCTTGAGTCTGAGAAACCAGTTAGGAAGGTGATCATTCAGACAAACAGTAATGAGCCTAAGTAGGGCACAGCTGGGGGCGGGGGTAGGGGGAGGAAAGAATGGATGTGAGAAATGATTTATTAATAGAAGGTAAAATAAAAAACCTTGATGACTAAATTGTGTATGGTAAGTAAGGAAAAGGGAGCAGAGGTGGCCCTCAAGTTCTGGTTTGCAGATGGTGATGCTCCCAGCTAAGCCAGGGGATACAAGAAGAGTAAATTTCATGGGGAAAGACGATTAGTTTTATATGGGACATGTTATCTAAGTCTGGATACTGAACAGGTAATTAGCTCTATACCTGAAGCACAGTAGAAAGATCTAGATTGAAGAAATAGATGAAGAAGTTCATCTATAAATTTAAAAAAAGGCATTCGATAACATAAAATGAAGTAATCCAGAAGAGCAGGAACAGCAACAGTGAAGAGGCAGGTAGAGCAAGAGGGGCACTAGGAAGAAATAGAAGAGAAATCCTAGAAGTACAGAATGAACCCAGGACAGTGCTGACCCAGAGGTCAAGGGGGTGAGGAGTTTCGCGAAGTGAATGATGAACAATGTCAAACGCAACAAAAAGATTTGTGAAGAAGTCTGAGGACTTCCCTGGTGGTCCACTGGTTAAGAATCCACCTGCTGATGCAGGAGACATGGGTTTGATCAGTGGTCTGAGAAGATTCCACATGCTGCAGGGCAGCTAAGCCCAGTACTACAACTACTGAGCCTGCGCACCCTGGAGCCTATGCTGCATGACAAGAGAACCCCCCACAATGAGAAGCCCATGAACCACAACTAGAGAGCAACTCCTGTTTGCTGCAACGAGAAAAAGTCCATGTGCAGCAACAAAGATTCAGTGCAGCCAAAAATAAATAAATTTATTGGGGAAAAAAGAACAAGTTTGAGAAATGGTCATGGGATCTAGCAATGAGGCCATCCGTTATAACCTTAACAAGGACAGTTTCAGTAGACAGGTGCAAGTGTCAGATTGCATCATGATTTGAGGAATGGATGGGAGGTTAAGAGACAGTGAGTGTAGGCTGTCATTTTGAGAAGTCTAGACAAGGAGAGTAAGAACAAAAGATAGTGGCCAGGAGGGGTAAAGGGAGAAAGATCTCTGTGAATGGGTCTCAAACAGGTATCTACAGGAAAAGAATGAGCTAGTGGAAGGGGACAGATTGACTAATCAGAGCATGGTCCCAGGTTAGGAAAAGAGATTGGGATCAAAGATAGAAGTTCAGTTCACCTTGAACTGAGTCTTGAGAAGAAGCCATAGTTGGGGTGAGGTCGTATGTAGGTCTATAGAGAGAAAAGGTGGCCATCTGGAGCAATCTTCCAAATGGCATCAACCTTCTCTCTGAAGGTAGAATGACCAACCATCCCAGCCTTCCAGGGAATGGAGACTTTCCCAGGAATGATGGCCAGCCTATTGTCTGCTCAGGAGGGTGCCTTCCTTCCTCTGAATTTTTCCAGCTCTTAGTCTCTGGGCCACAAAATTGGAAACTTAACCATGCCTTCTCTCTTGTTTTGCCTCTGTGTGGTAATCTTGTCTCCCCTCTTAGGGATAATTTCCAGGAGGGCAGCATGTCTGCATGGTGAAAAGACACTGGAACTTAATAAATTCTTGTTGTTTCATAGAAGATACTTCCCAACAGAGGCCTGACAATCAGTTACCTTGTGTGGACCTTCCTAAAAGTGGGGTCAGAGAGGCTCCTTCCAGGGAATTTCTCCAAATCCAAAAGAACTACCAGCCCCTCACTAGAGTCAGCAGAAAATTTCTCCCTCACCTCAAACCCTACTCACCTTCTTTATGTGAATAAGAAAAGGAATGGCCACTCTCATTAACCACGTTCTTAACAAGCGCTAGGTGTCACTCTGTCCAATCTTCATGGTAACACTGTGAGGCGGGTATTTTTCTCATTTTATAGATGAGGCCAAGGCTCAGAAAAGGTAAGTAACTCAGCCAGTGTCACACAGCTCGTGAGCAACAGGTCCAGATTCAAAGGCAAGTCCTTCCATTCCAAAGCCTACCATCTTCCCACCATGAAGGTGGCCCCCTAGCTGGGTGGCTGTTTCTCCCAGGTGTGGCCCCCAGCTGTCCTATGTCTGATGCAACCATTCACTCTCCCTTCAGCATCACACACTGTATTTTAACTCTTGCCTTCTTTCTTCCTTCAAATTGTCTTCCTTCCTCCGAAATAACCAACTGCCACCAGATGTCCCTCCTCTCCTATTAGCCCGCACCACTTGGCTCTGTTGCAAGTCGAGGCAATGCAGGCAGCCTGGAAACCCATCCTAGCTTAATCCAGTTACACAAATTCCCATTATTGAGCCATCAGTTACAGCCTGGGGATGCCCAGATGCGAACATCATGCAAAGGGTAAAGCACAAATACACAATGACAAGGCAAAATCTGAGAGGGTCACATGAAGTTCTAGGCTCAGAGGAGGTACAGCTTTCACTGAGGGCATGAGGAAACAATTATGAATGATTCCTTTGTGACTACCACAAGTATTCTGGAAAGAACCTGGGTTTTCTGTCATCTGTTCTAAATGAAGTTTAAAAATGGGTCCTGGAATGTACCTCAAAGGCTAGCTAATGTCTTTTCCATCATTATTTTTTGAGTCTGTAAGAAACTGTTTTCGAGTCCCTAAATGGATTTACAGTAAATCAGAAGTTGACCCCATCTCATCGATATTAAAGAAGTTTGCTAAGTTGGGTGGAATCAGTGAGGAGGATGTGGAATCGAATTCTAACTTAGCCTTTTGGTGGCAATATTTGAAACCACTTTGGGGCATGAAACATTAGACATTTTTAGCATTCAATAAACCATAATTCAATTATTAACTTGTGTTTTGACTGTTTGACCTGCCCTGTTCGTTCATCAGACAATAAATGTTCTGTAGCAGCAGTATTCCACATTCAGGAAGGATATTCCTCATGGAATAAGCTTGTTACAATCCATTTCTTTGAGGATTCATGCATGAAGAATGAATCATGTTTCACAACTCAAAAGAGGATGTGAGAGTCAGAGGAGGCCAAGAAACAAAGAGAAATTAGGATCATGACTTCTGTTTCCACAGTCCATTTATTCTTTATGTGTGGAGAAGACACAGGCAGCATTTGCCAGCTTCCATCTGGAAAAGATGTCACAGCCTGACAGGTGGGATATGTACATCACTCCAAAGGGGCCTTTTCTACCCTTATTAACATTTACATCCTACTCCTCACGAGGCAAGTGCATGCTCAGTCATATCCAACTCTTTGCGACCCCATGGACTGTAGTCCCTCAGCCCCCTCTATCCACGGAATTTTCCACACAAGAATACTGGAGTAGGTTGCCATTTCCTACTCCAGGGAATCTTCTTGACCCAGGGATTGAATGTGCATCTTTGTGTCTCCTGTATTAGCAGGCAGATTCTTTACCACTGTGCCACTTGGGAAGCCCCACATTCCTGGCCTAAAAGCAATTGTCTACAGAAAAATCCCTACATACTTTATTGGCAAGACCAACCTTGAAGTAAAGAAGAGAAAGAACAAAATTTAAAATTTCTCTGTTTTTGATCAATAATGTCACCTTCCTCTACGTGCAGTTTAATTTCTCTTGGATGGTGAGAAATTCAGAGGTAACACCAGTTGTATCCAAATGAACTCAAAAAAAGAGAAAATGCAACTAAATTGGATAGGTTTTTAATCCTTGCAGTTTAAAGAGTTGCACCTCACCACCTAATAGCTGATCGAGCCCCTGTCTGTTGCAACAATTTTGCTCCTTGGGTGCTGAAGACTGAACTAATCACTGGACTCACTTCACGGCCCATCACTCATTGGTTCCAGGTGACTACTGACTATTTGGTATTGATTGTTTTTAATCCCGCCAACTCCGAGTCACTTAAAGCTGTTATACCAAACAGGAGGGTGACCATTTCTAGATGTGATTCTCAGTACCCAGGAAATGTCAATATTCTGTCCAAGAACCCATAAAACGTCTTCAGATGAAAATACACAAGATAGGAAGGTCCCATTCCAAACGGCCACGAGGCATATTCTGATGTAACTGGGGGCAGGGGGATTCTAAGGACCCTGAGCAGCATCACTTTTCCTAAAAACAAAACTGAAATCTGTGTCTTGAGATCAAGATTGATCACAATTTTTTCAACCTGTGAAAAAGACAAGCTGCGGGAAAGTTGACCAGCCTGGCCAGACCTGTGTGTCTCATGTTCCAAGGAAGCCCCCAGGTCATGATACTTACTGCAAAGCTTCTACTGCAAAAATAATTATTATCTGCTCTCCTGGAACAGAAAGTGGAGCAGACCCCTTGTCTGGCTTCCTCCGACAGACTCCTCGCCCTTCAGCATTCCCAGGTTCTCATTCACATCTTCTGCTATTAGAATAGCCATCCATTGGCCCCCTAGACAAGTGAACAGCCCCTTAAAGTGGAGCCTCAGCCAAGCACGTTGAGAAAGGAGAGAGGAAGGGAGAGGAAAGAGAAAAGCTATGTGCAGAAAGAAATGGAGGGTTCTTCTGAAGACTTTTACGGGTCCTTGACAAGAGACTAATAGTGTTCCCTGGGGATTAAAACTAATAACCACAGATGATCAGACATCCCCCTATTTATATACAATTTATTAGTGACTTATAAACAACAGAGCCTGAAAGACTTTATCAACTTCCTGGTTCTCACCAGCAGCAAAACACTCCCACTTTACAGACAAAATTCTCTAAAGTCAGGAACAGAGACAAGAGAGGTGAGGACCTCACTGTAACTCATGCATAGATACAGAATCCAAACACAAGCTTATACTGAATCCATCATTTGTCCAGCCACTCTACCAAACTGCTCATCAGACTCATCACAGCAGCTTTGTAAAACCATGAATCCCCAACCCCTGCCTGCTAAGTCAGAATCATGGAGAGTAGGATCCAAGAACCTGGGTCTAAGTCTCCCAGGTGATTGTTGGACAGCCACGGACCTGCTTTTTCCTGTCATGGTAACAGATCATGACTGGTTTCTTACACATTTTATTTGCACAACCAGATCAGAAACCCATTTGGAGGCAGGATGACGCCCTAGACCCTTAAATCCTCTGCAGTGTCAGCCCACACAGGTGGGCACCATGTATACGCCCAATGCTTGCTCATTAGAGGGAATTAAGTTTGTTCTGAGTTGCTTTTCAATGTTTTTTTTTTTTAATCCTTTCATTATCCTGCAAAGCAAAATTATATTTCAGTAAGGTTTCCCCTATAAAAAAAATTTACTGAGAAGTTTTTATCTTCACCAAATGAGAGTAAGTAGACATATGGATTCCAATAAGAATATTTTTAATTTCCTCTTTAAAAGAAAATATATTTCCTGACTGTTGAAAGATAGTTCATAGTCCTAGAATTCTTTCTCCTTTTCACAGCTTCTTCCGGGCAAATTCATTTACAGAGGGGATAGATTACCAATCTTTTCTGATGATCTGTTTCTTTTGCTCATCCTCTACTGAATTTAAATGGGGTCATTATTTTTAGCAGGAATAAAATTATTTTATACACCATAACTCAGAGATCTTGTTTCCATTAAAATTCTCATTCTAAGACATAAAAATGGGTTATAATACAATGGTTTGTGCAGTATAATTCCCCAAGACGCCTCAGTCCAAATGTCACACACACCAAAATTGTTCTTTTCCATCACAGACTGCTGTTAGAAAAAAAAAAAAAAGAAAAGCTATTATTTTGTGTTATTCTAACCCTCCTGGTTTTCTTGTTCTTACCCAAGAGCCTTGCTTTGGAGACTGGAGTTCACTGGTGGAGTTCTGGCCAGATGACCCTGGTCTTTCCAGGAGAGAGAAGGGCCTGTGTTCCCTAAATTGCGGTCGGCATCCACACTGTGAAGCTGGAACCTCCTCCTTCCAGGCTGTTCTACACCTCAATGGTCTCCAGGTGTCACAGCAAGGTGTGGTGTGTGGGGCTGGGCCCGGCTCACCCACAGGTGGTTGCCAATCAGAACCATCTGAGGAGCTACAGCAAGGCTCTCCCAGGGGCCTCACGATGGATGAGGCAGTGCATTGGCCCTGGGGTCAAAAGACATGGTAATCCTTCCATCACAGCAACACCAGGAAGGGCATGCAGACAGAGCCCACTGCCAGAAAAAAAAAAAAAAGTCTCTTTCTGAGCCTCTTGTGAACATATACAAAGTCCAAAAAAACATACAAAACTTTCCTTCTCTTTCCCTATCAGGACATGAGTCAGTTAAACAGTCCCTTCTATTTCTTTTTCTACTTCTTTGCCTTCCTTTCCTGTCCTGGCTCCCTCCTGCTGCTGCACCTCATGGGCAAGGCATTAATCCAGGACAGACAGACAACTCCTGGCTCCACTCAGGGAGGCAAATGCAGATCCTTTTGTTCTTCAGACTAGATCATTTAGGAAACAACCAATCCTCTGTCTTATATTGACCCCCTCTTATAAACTGAAGGCTTGGAAAAAGAAGGCTGAGTGCCAAAGAATTGAGGATTTGGAACTGTGGAGCTGCAGAAGACTTTAGAGTGTCCCTGTGACTGCAAGGAGATGAAACCAGTCAATCCTAAAGGAAATCAACCCTGAATATTCATTGGAAGGACTGATGCTGAAGCTCCAATACTATGACGACCTGATGCAAAGAGCCTACTCATTGGCAAAGACCCTGATGCTGGGCGAGATTGAGGGCAGGAGGAGAAGGGGATGAGATGGTTGGCTGGCATCACTGACTGAACAGACACGAATCTGAGTAAACTCCTGGACACAGTGAAGGATAGGGGAGGCTGGCATGCTGCAGTCCACTGGATCACAAAAAGCTGGACACGACTTAACACTGAACAAGAACTTGTAAATTAGCTTAAGTTGTTTTGCCAAAAAGCTCTTACTCCACTACCCCTGGTCAGATTAGATCAGGATGCGCAGCAGAAAAACATTTAGCCCTAAGTCCCCATCAGGAGATGTTAAATTTAGTTATTTCTCTTATACATCTACTACTTTTAACATTAACAATAATAATGACAATAAAAACTAGCATTTATTGAGTACTTTGTTTTTGACACTGTTGTAAGCCATTTATCATTTCAGACTCACAATAGTAACAGATTTTATAATTATCCAACTTTATTGATAAAAGAGGAAAGAGGTTAGTTTCCCCAAAGCCACAGTAAATGGTAGCACCAGGACAAATCAGACAGTTGGCTTCCCCAGCCCGTGTCTCAACCACCAAATCTGACTGCCAAGAGACTACTTGTAACCAGAAGGTATGAAGGTTGTTTTGCAAGATGAACAAGTTCTCAAGACCTAATGTCCGTTATAGTGACAACAACTTAGCAGTACTGTGTTGTATACTTGAAATTTTCTAGGAGTATAGATCTTAGATCTTTCCATACACAGCACACATTCATACAAATAGCAACTATGTAGAGGTGATGAATATGTCAATTAGCTTAATTATGTGACCATTTAACAATGTATACATAGCTCAAAACATCACTATAGACCTTAGATATATACAAATTTATGTCAATTATACATCAAAGCTATTTTTTTAAAGGAAAAAATGTATGATTTTTTAAAATCTTCAGTTGGAGGATAATTGCTTTACAATGTTGTGTTGGTTTCTGCCATACATGAACATGAATTGGCCATAGGTATACATATGTTCCGGAGAAGGCAATGGCACCCCACTCCAGTACTCTTGCCTGGAAAATCCCATGGACAGAGGAGCCTGGTAGGCTGCAGTCCATGGGGTCGCTAAGAGTCGGACACAACTGAGTGACTTCACATCCACTTTTCACTTTCACGCATTGGAGAAGGAAATGGCAACCCACTGCAGTGTTCTTGCCTGGAGAATCCCAGGGATGGGGGAGCCTGGTGGGCTACCGTCTATGGGGTCGAACAGAGTTGAACACAACTGACGTGATTTAGTAGTAGTATACGTATGTTCCCTCCCTCTTGACTCTCCCTCCCACCTCCCACCCCCCATCCCATCCTACCCCTCTAGGTTGTCACAGAGCACCGGGTTGAGCTCCCTGTGTCATACAGCAAATTCTCACTGGCTACCTATTTTACATATGGTAAGGTATATGTTTCGGTGCTACGCTCTCAATTTATCCCACCTGCTCCTTCCCCCACTGTGCCCACAAGTCTGTTCTCTATGTTTGTGTCTCTATTGGAAGTGTTAGTCACTCAGTCACATCTGACTCTGCAACCCCTTGGACTACAACCTGCAAGGCTCCTCCGTCCATGGAATTCTCTAGGAAAGAATACTGGAGTGGGTTGCCATCCCCTTCTCCAGGGGGTCTTCCCGACCCAGGGATTGAACCTCGATGTCCTGCATTGCAGGCAGATTCTTTACCATCTGAGCCACCAGGAAGCCCTTGTGTGTCTATTGCTGACCTACAAATAGGTTAATCATACTATTTTTTCTATATTCCATATATATGCATTATTATATGATATCTGTTTTTCTCCTTCTGACTTACTTCACTCTTATAACAAGCTCTAGTTTTATCCACTTCACTGGAACTGATGAAAATTAATTCCTTTTTATGGCTAAGTAATATTCCATTATATATATGTGACCTCTTTATCTGTTCATCTGTCAATGGACATCTAGGTTGCTGCATGATTTTATTAAATAAAAATTTTCCAAATGTTAACATTTACAAAAGTGCCTTTATACATACACACACACACACTTTTATTTTCTGAACCATTTTGGAATTGAAGACATAATGTCACTTTATCCTAAAATGCATCCATGTGTGTTTTCTAAAAACAAAGACTCTCATATAACTATGATTATTAAATCAAGGAATTAACACTGATATAATACCATTATCTAGCCTATAGACCCTATTCAGATTATTCCAGTTGCTCCAATAATAGCTTTAATAGCAAATTTAAATCCTTGTGTTGCAAAAAAGAAGACTACATGTAGCCGGCAGTATTTTAAAACATAAAACACCATCGATAGAAGCTGTGAGTCTGTGAATCCAAATACCTGGAGCGGGGTGCCTGGAGTGCCCCAGGCTGTGTGGATGACTATGGCTCCATAGACACCATACAGGCAGGACAGTGCAGATCCAACAGGGTGGATCCAAAAAGATGGATGAAATGATTCATCAGACACTATACTACTTCACATTATAAAAATCATAAATTTCTTACCATAAAGATCATTTATTACTAAGCACAAAATATCCACTGTGTAGGTAGAAAGGGAGGAAAAAAGCATTACAAGAACAAATGAGTTCAAAGAAAAATGGCTAATTTTAGAGTTGTTGCATCAGCTCATCTGTCGTCCCTGACACAATGTTACAGCAAATCTTGACAAATAATTCTGCCACACCACATCAACAGGCCAGTAATAATTTTCCAATAAACACAAATTTCAGTTTTAAAATATCCTGCATGACATCCATTTTAAAAAAAATAACTATGCAGTACAAATGTTTTTGAGTGGGAGACAGATTCAAGAGGGAGGGGACGTACATATACCTATGGCTAATTCATGTTGATGTATGGGAGAAACCAATACAATATTGTAAAGTAATTATCCTTCAAAAAATAATTAATTAAATAAATACATTAAAAAGTTAACTTTAAAAAAAGTTGAGTGTAAAAATGAATAGGTGAAACATCTTGTGTTTTTTTCATTAATTATTTACTGTCATAAAATGTGTTTTTATGTATGTATATAACTTTAGAGTAAACTCAAATGTTTTTAATGAACCCAAAATGATAGAACAATAATACATTTCACACAACAGACTCACACAATATATAGTAAACATTTTCTAAGATTCGTGCTTTCAAACTCATATTGAAGCATGTCTAATTTCACAAACTCTGTGCCTTACCTTTTGTGCTGAAACAAGTCAGGTTCCAAATATTCCAAATATACAATTTCTCACTGCAATTTAATAAACCTATAACCTATAAACCCAGCAGATTTCTGCACAATTAATCAGCGGGTTACTGAAGGATTTTTTTTCTTGTCGGAAAGTCAAAAAGCTTATATATCTCTATATAACTACGTATCTCCTTTGTTCCCCACTTGAATGTAAACTTCTGTAGAATACAGTGGTTTGCAAAAAGCAACAGCTCAATAAACATTATTTGAACAACTCAGGCTCTCTCTTGTGGTCCCCACCCTACCATATGCACTTAACTACTATCAACAAATACCTGTAGGCAGATAGCTCTGAGTCGATCCATTCCCCATCCCTGAAGAAGTAAGAGTCAAGTATAATCACCTGAGCAGAATCTCTTTTATTGAAAAGAATCATCACCTGATCCCCTTGAATACAAACAATTCAATGAATCCCTTAGGCTTTCCCCGGAGTTCATAAAGATACACGAGGGGCCATGAACTTTACTGGCCACTGTGACCTTATTTTGGTGACAAATCTCCTTCGGTAAAAGAAGCTGCACATGCAGAGCCAAATGCCCTTTCTCGCTTACTGTTGTTTCTGCCCCATGCCTGCCACCCTTGAGCCCATGAAAGCTGAAGGGCACTCCCACAAAACGAGCCCCTTTCTGGCAGCTGCCCCTAGCCCCCCTTGCCTTGGGGTTGCTCCCATCCCTGTAATTGAAACTCAGCCTTTCAAGACCCACAAATACCCTTGGTGGTTCTTAATCCCTACACCCTCCCTGGACCGTGAGAAGCTCAGGTGTTAGCAGTTGCTCTTGGACGATTCATTTCTTTAGCTCTGTTCTGAGTCCAGCTGGTTGAGTCGCTTTACGATGATGCTGTTGATTTTCTTAAGATCATCGATGTCCTTTCCTTCAGCTGCTAGTCGTCTTGACACATCTTCCATCTTGTTTTCGGTTTGAACTTAAAAGTGAAAAATAGACAGTGTTATGCTGGTTTCCAGTGTGTTCCATCGTGACTCATCAGAGCCCATGGGGGTGTTCAGCTGGGAGCTGAGATGCCGTCTTGGCAAATCCTCTGCTCCAATAGCCCATGCAGCCCAGAGGCCTGGGAGAGAAACTGCTGAAGTCTTCTATGAAGTGAATTATTTTTATAACCCTTTTGTGCCAGACTCGACTACCTTTGGCAGCTCTGCTCAGATTTTGGCTGAGAAAGACATTGCATGAACAACCACAGGAAAACTGCCAGTGTCTGATTATCCCCGGAGAAGAGATTGTTATGTTGTCTCATTCTGAGACCCGTTCTCAGCAAAGGTTTTTCCCTCATCATTTGGGAGGTGAGATATTTTGGGTTCCAACCCATAGGTCTCCTGGTTCTAAATTACCAGTCCATAATGAATTATAATAATAATTCTCCCCAGCTACTCTGAGAGCAGAGAGACCATATTTCCAAAATAGATAGAACCCCTGGGTATTGAGTAAGCCGGGGAGTGGAGCACTCTGAGGCCTACCTGGCAGTTAAAATTTCCAAGAAAGGCAGCACAAAATCAGTATTTAATACGTGGACTCCGTATCATTTCCATTTCAGGCAAGTGTTTTCCAGGAGAGCTTTCAGGAACTAACGCAGGTGGTGACACAGCACCGAGTTTACCCAGCAACTACTGCGGGGAGGCATCTGAGCTTCAGCCTCCAGCCTTGGGACAAGCTGCTGCCCAGAAGCTGCCTCCCCTTTGTGTCTGAAAATTACGTTTGGATGAACTGTGCTCTAGAACATGGATGTGTTGGTGCAGAGCCAGACAGAAGCAATACCACTCGCTCCTGGACAAAAGTGTGAAACAACTAAATCCACAGCATGTGACATCCTTTCCCCTCTCTGGAACCTTCTACATGAGTCAAACGCAAAAGGGAGTAGCAGGCATGTTGGATTAAGTCTGTTCCACAATATATTAGCTCCAAATTAAATTCCAAAAGAGAAAAAGGATTCTATATGCAAAAATATTAGAGAAAAATCATATACTGACTTGCATTTTGGAAATTAACAAAAAGTAAAATAAAATACCTTGAGTATTACTAACCTAGCAATTCTCAAACTTACTAGACCATAGAACCCTTTTTTAAATGAAGGCAATACTTAATCACATCCCACAGACCTAGTATCTAACATTGCTTGGCCCCTGTAAACCTACAGAGGCAGGTAGGCATCCTGGGTAATCTACCCTTGCTGTCCAGTATTCCTCTTTAGAACAGAGATTGTGACAAAAACACAAGGTCCAATAGTTTAATCAATGTAATCAGTGTAAAATAGCCTATTTCTCTTGCATAAAAATGCCAGATATAAGTTCTCACACTTCAGTTAAAATGATACAAATCTGTACCAAATCCCAGTGAGAGCAGAAAGGTTTCCTCTTCAAAGATGACCACAGGCCAAGTTCATTTACAGGGGCCTGTGCCAACAGGATTGGAGAAGGAAATGGCAACCCACTCCAGTGTTCTTGCCTGGAGAATCCCAGGGACGGGCGAGCCTGGTGGGCTGCCGTCTATGGGGTCGCACAGAGTTGGACACGACTGAAGCGACTTAGCAGCAGCAGCAGTGCCAACAGGACTTCCCTGTTGCTTCAGATGGTAAAGAATCCACCTGCAATGCGGGAGACCTGGGTTTGATCTCTGGGTTGGGAAGATCCCCTGGAGGAGGGCATGGCAACCCACTCCAATGTTCTTGCCTAGAGAATCCCCATGGACAGAGGAGCCTGGCAGGCTATAGTTCATGGGGTCGCAAAGAATCAGACACAACTGAGTAACTAAGCATGCAAGCACGTGCCAACTCTGGTCTTAGGTTGGGCTAAAGTTTATCTGCAAACCACCAGAAGCCTCTTATTATTACTACAAAAGGCAGTGGAGCGCCAGGAGTTCTGGAGGCAGATGGGCCAGAGTATGAATCCCAGTCCTGCCTCGGATTAGCTGAATAAACAGGGAGGGTTAAACTCTGGGCTTTCACCTTTCACCAGCAAAATAGAAATATTAGACACTACCTTGAAGGGTAAAGATTTAAGATAATGAATTTAATGCATCTGGCACAGAGTAATTGTCCAATAAAAAGGCATTCTTTATTCACATCTTCTTTCTGTTTCTTGATATGACTTTGCCCTCAATATAAAACCCTAGAAGCAAACATAAAATAAATCCTATTCATAGAAGAGGGTATAAGATGGTAATAAAGAACATGGTAGTTGATGTCAGGCAGGGGTGTCTCTGAGCCCTGATTAGGCACCCTTGTCTGTGGACCTTCAGCACAGTAATTAATCTCTCTAAGCTTTAGTTTCAGCATTGATAAAACCAGAAAAACAACAGGTCCCACACAATAGAATTGTTATGAGGTAGTGAGCAGACATGAATGTTTACCACCGTGCCTGGGAGACAGTGAGAACCCAATACATCACATTTTAAATTATTATTACCCTTAGTCTTTTCCCACAAAAGAGAGCAGTCCCTCTGGGCTGCTTCCCTGTATAGCTGCTGCTGCTAAGTCACTTCAGTCGTGTCCGACTCTGTGTGACCCCATAGACGGCAGCCCACCAGGCTCCCCCGTCCCTGGGATTCTCCAGGCAAGAACACTGGAGTGGGTTGCCATTTCCTTCTCCAACGCATGAAAGTAGAAAGTGAAAGTTAAGTCGCTCAGTCGTGTCCAACCCTCAGTGACCCCATGGACTGCAGCCTTCCAGGCTCCTCCATCCACGGGATTTTCCAGGCAAGAGTACTGGAGCCCTGTATAGCAGACATACCTAAAATTTCCCACTAGTTTAACTCAAGTCATTTCCCCAGACAGTGAGGCGGGATGATATTTGCAGCATCCATTTTTGAGGTATAACATTTCTGAAGAGTAATCCACACCCTCTTTCCAGCCCAGCAGGTTCAGGGCCAACCCTCCTCCATAGAATAATCAGATCCAAGGGCAGAATTATTGTCAGGATAGTTCACACTGTAGCTTCTAAGTGCAAAAGGGCATTAGCAAGGTGACAGAGAAGCAATTAAATTACATCACCACTTCATGCCAGCTCTGAAACCTAGAACAGAGATAGAGCTTTAAGCTGGATGGGAGATGAAGTTTTGGGGAGGAAAAGGGGTTAGAAGCTGTGAGAGTCATGCCCTCTGCCCACCTCCCATCACCACCACTGCTACCTCCACTAATCCTGAGTGAACTTGAATTAGAGGCACTTCAAACACATGGAATCCACTTCTCATTTAGGCTTTGTGAAGGCTACAAGGCCTGCAGGGCAGAAGAAACGAGTGTGGTGGATGCAGGCAAAAGGGTATCAAGGATGACTCCCTCCTCTCAGGCTCTTCCACTCTTAGTGGGTGTGGGAGAGAACTGAAGTAACTCCAGATGGTGGTCTACAGGGGACTGCTCAGAGAGAACACTGGGGGCTCCCCTGACGGGGCAACACGCATAAGGAGAGGGCAGCACTGAGTGGACAGCACCCCTCCCCAACCCGAGGCAGAGAAGAGAGTGGCACTGAGACTTCGGGGGATCTCTTGGCTGAGGAGCCGTGTGGGGAAGCGTGTGCCACCACTCGAAGGTGGATGTGCAGGGCCCAGGACAAGGGCAGGCGAGACACCAGCCCAGACAGTGTCATGCAGTAGACAAGCGATCACCTCACAGCCCAGCCCTGCCTCTGGGCCCTTGCACAAGCCCAGCTGATGCTTCTCACCGATTTCAGAGAAGTGAGGAAAACTGGGAGGGTGACTCAAAGTTACAGGCCAAATTCATGCAGAAACTGTGTCTTGGAATAAGAAAACCCAGAATTAACTAGGATAAGCTGCCTACCATTAGCAGCTAGGGACTCTGTGTGAGAAATTAAAGTGGTACAGAAACAATATCCAAGTCTGTGAACTTCTGCCATGGAGGGTTTCTGTGTGCCCCAGTGACCCACTCAGAGCAGCAGGGTGCCCTGGGCATCCATGCCCTCTCATCCTCCAGCAGCAGTACTGGGTGCCAGGAAGCACTGCCTGCTTATGGAGGCAAAGCTAAACAACCAGCTGTCAAGTAAGGGCAAAGCAGTGGTGAAAAGAGTGTCAATGGTACCTACCTATCAGAAATATCACAAAGGAAACCAGTGCCAGGCTGATAATCAGCACGATGATCAGCCCCACCAAAAACAGACTGTGGCTTCCATTTCCTGAATCAGTGCTGATGTCCTGGAGTTTCTCCTCTAGAGCTGATGTGAAACAAATAACAACAACAACAAAAACAGGACTCCTCAGCATACAGGCTATCAGTGAACTTCACAGTCCCCCAGTGTTAGAGATGTAAGATGATACAACATTGTAAATCAACTATATTCCAATAAAATTAAAGAGAAAAAAAAAAAGGTGTGAGTAAGGGATACACCCATTTTCACTCTGATCACTCTGAAAAGAGACTTATGCTTTAGAAATGTCTTTGAACGAGTGTTCTTTGAGAATTTTTCACCTTCTTTTATATTAGTATATTCAAAGAACAAGCCTGGTCAAGCTGTCTCTATAACCCTGGTTTGGAAAATTCTTTGACGATCATGTTAACACTGATGTAGCCGGACATGGATTTTCCTTTTGCATGGGGTGGGGGCGGGGTGGTGTAAAGAAGGATTCGGAGTGACAGAGGCTCTATTGCCCTTTTCCCTAAAGCGACCCAAGAATACAACACAGCTGGCAGCGGGTCACTAACTCTGAGTGAGTCTAAGCATTCTGAGGTATCTCCCAGAAAACTTTATTTCCTATAAAAATAACCAGCTATTCCTACATCTATTACACAACAACATCAAAATGAGCCTGATGTACTTGGTTTCTTAAAGTTGTTTTCAGGATGGACATGCTCTGAAAGCAAGATTCTCTTCAATGCTTTGCGGTTGAACTGAGAATGCAACTAAGCTTGGCTCACCCAAACCATGAACTGCCTGCATTTGGTCGCTGCTTTGTAAGGCCTATTTGCTTAATAACACCCAAATTAAATTGAAAAATAAATATAGAAACTCGGGATCTTGAAGACCCTTGAACTACCTTCTGTATTTTCTCCTACTATGTATCAGCCCCACACCCTCTGCTACTTGATTACGGAGGAGATGGGGGCAGAGGTCCCATACTTTTTTATAAAGACATCCTGCCTCACACCCTCCACAGCTTTTCCTTCCTAATCACAGCCAAGGCATAAGCTGGCGCTCAAACACCAACCTTTATTAAGACCAACTGTAGTAAAAAATCGGTGAAATTCTGAATGAATGAGAGAAACAAGCATTCAAAAAGGATACAGAAGAGAAATAATAGACATAAAATTGGGACAGTACGAGTTTCGAGTACATGTGAAACATCAACAAGTAGATGTTTATCCCCTGAGTTGGAAGGTCAGCATTTAAACTAGAAAAGATGGGGCTCAAATAACTTGATAGAACTCATTTATAATATTTAGGGGACAAGATACACATGCAGCATTTAGTATTTAGCATATTTTTATTTCATTTTCCCCCTCTTCTTTCTAATGTGTTCATTGAGGAGATCTGTAAATTTAAAAAGATGAAGATGACTTTTCTGCCCAACAGAACATGAATGATCTTTGTTATACTAGATAAAAGTGTGGAACATTTTCTCAGCAATCTGCTATGAAGTCAGACCTGTCCGGAGAGTGGGCACACTCAGTGACCTGGCTGTGGTCACCAGAGGGCACAGAAGCAGCCAAGTGGCATGAATTAGCCTCTGGGAGGCCATCTCACAGCCTCCACTCCTTCCCAGGGAGAGAAACTCCAGAGGAAACTTCTCAGAACTTTTGAAGATTGGAGTTCGAATCCTGCTTAAGAGCCAGGAAAGCCCATAAGCCTGGCCAAGTATTCAGACAGCAAAAGCAAACATTGCCTAATACTAAATAGCAAGTCTAATGCCCACCCCACCCCCACCACACCCACAGGCCCAGCTCAGCGCTGGCTATTTTTAGGTGACCTAGAAGCCAGGACTGGCCGCCAAGCCTGGGAGGGCACACATACGGAATAGCTGCTGTGATCCGGCAGGACAGAGGTTTAGTTTGTTCAGATCATTTATGGAATCCACAACATAAAGCTTTCTATCTTCAGGAATGCTGCGAGAGCCACTGTCCTGGGAAGAACGTTTCATTGTCCCTGGAAGAAAACACTGCCGTTAAACCAGAGAGGCTGGGCGGGGAGCTGGCCTTCATATCACAGCTCACAGGAAGCTGGGTCAGCACATGAAGACCCACCCATACATATGACTGCCAGATGAAGAAGGGCTAGAAAAGTTAGCTTTTCCTTTGGGGGATGACACTGTAACTCTTCTTTTTGCTTTGCTTACCAGGGAGCTCAGAGTCAAGTGTGTGCCACAATTTTAACGCTATAATACCCTGCTTATCAGAACATGCTCCTTCCTCCTGCTCAGATTTCTCAATTTTGTCTATATTTTACCTGGGTTTTTTTTTTTTTATTTTGTAATTTATTTTTAAATATTTCATATTCTGGTGAGACTTCTCAAATCCTTTGTGCAAGAAGACTATGTTTAAACACATAAAAAGACAAAATTATGCCAAGCAAGCCTGTGGCCATAAAGATTCTAAAAGAAGAAAATATTGTGAGCTATTCTAATAGAATAGGCTTTTAATACAAAACTATACTTTTTATATTCTCCCTCAATATGCTAGAAGTTCATATCTTAAATGTATTCTTTAGTCATTATACACTGGCTCTGAGACCTCAAGACAAAATCTTAGCAAACTGAGATGATACAGAGAGAAATCCTGAAGCTGTTGGAGGCTAAACTTCAGGACCTCTGAGGTCTCCTCCCCCGAGCTCTCTTAGATTTTGGCCACTTACATAGTAATTCTGAAATTGTGGTTTACATTTAAGGTAATATTCTCTAATGACAGCATAAGTTAGAGCTACACTGAAAAAATCAGAACAGATCGAAAAGTTCTCATTTTAAGTTGTCTCTCTAGCACAACACAGAACTTGTGGCATTTTAATTACATGAAAAGAAGGTTTTAGGAAGACAAATTCCAATTGCTATCAAAGCTTTCTCTTTCACAGTTATCTCTTTTCATAAAATGAGTCTAATAATGATGTGTGATTTTTTGATTGAGAGAGGATTTTAGACATGCTCTCATTTAGCTCCCTGTCTTTCCACAAATGAGGAAACTGAAGTTCAGAAGGTAAATGCCCAAGATCACACGTTAGCTAGGTGCCGAGCTGGAAGCAGGCCTCTGGCTTCTGAGATCACTGCCCCTTCCCTGTGTGACCTTTCTTCTCCACCACCTTCCCTAATCCTTTGCGAAGACTCAGCTCAAACATCACCTCCAACCTGTCTTTCCTTTGTCCCCTTGCTAGATGCTGTACATTCTTCCATCATAACATCTGTACTACTTCATCACATTTATTTGCTTACTTCTTTGATTTCCTCAACTGAGCACTCTGTAGGCTAAGTACCCATTCTATTCTTCAAATGTCCAGTGCCAAGTTTAGAAGCCAATACCTAAAATATTTTATCTAGGATTTAAATCTCACTATTTCCAAAAGAATTTGAAGCTGTTAATAATAAGAACACTAACATAAAACTGAGGTTAAAATCCTCATATCCATCCGAACTTTAGTAAAAGCAATGCAATAAGCTTCATGTCTGCCTATATATGGCAACACACTATTGACTTCCTCTTAACATTTTAAAAATTTCGTTTAATACCCAGCTACCGAATAAAGAGAAATATGATTAGAGTTAGGAGAAACAAAACTCAGAAATGGTAAATGGTAATCAGTCATTTAATAAACAGATTCTAAAAACATTAAAACTCATCAATTTCCTAGCAATACCTAAAAACCTATTAGTACTTGTAAAAAAACATGCCACCAGAACCCTACCTAAGAAAAGCAGTGAGCTTGTAAAGTTATGGACTAGTTAATTTTTACAGTCTAAAACTAAAAGGGCATTTCAGTTACTCTGAAATTTTAATTAACAAGAACAACTAACTCCCTGAATATTTTAGATAAGATACTACTGAAGCACTTTAGATATACTGAATTCCAAATATACTTTATGGAGCATTCTGAAGGGAATGACTCTGAGTGACCAGAAATTTTAAAAAAGACAGCAAGACAGCATATAGAGCAGAAGGGCCTAAGAGATCAATCAAATCTTATTCTTTCATAGATAAAACCAAAAGTGTTGACTGATGCATGGTTACAAATTTCTAAACTACTCTTTTAAAAAGGTTTTATATTTTATCATCACTTTACACTTTGCTATCCCAAACACTAATATTGAATGAAGCATAAAGGTTGTGTCACATCACAGGATCATCATTTAAACACGGCTTCTATTTTAGGCTTGGTAGCTGACACGTGCTTCATTTTTGGATCTGACTTGCCATCCTTGAGCCTTAGCTTCCCCTTTAGGAATGTAACTGCCATGCTTAAATCTCATACTGAGGCTTAATCAGCATTTACAAAGTAGAAGACTAGCTAGAAAATCATAGCCACAAAAACTGACTTAAGAGCCATGCAGCTAATAAAATCTTCAAATTACTAGCCTTGCTGTCAACTTAAGTAATTCAATGCAACATCAAATCCAAAATCACTAAGATAACAAACAACTTAGAATGAAAAGTGCTCTGAAAGGAATAATCATTTGGGTCAAGTCACAATGTAAATACTATAGATGCTATTTCAGTGCATTTTTAAATTAAGTGCAACATTCAAATGGCAAATAAAGAGCCAGTGAGAAAACCAAGTTGGGGGGTGGTTCGTGGCCGGTAAGAGTCAGCAAATGACCCTATGAGTAAATGGATACAAGATCACATGGCCCTCAGACCAGGACCCACAGCTGTTTGACACCCAGTTGTTGCTATCTTTGGCATTCCCGATGAGGGTCATCTGAGAACAACCAGCAGGGCTGGAAAAGCCAGAGTGTTACTAAATTCTGCCCTTCTCTAACTTAACCCTCCTTCTTGACTGTGCTGTGCAAATCTGCAAAGCTGTACCCGTTTCCCAGAACCTTATTAATACCTTGAGCACAAACATGTAAGTAATTTCATTTTTCTCCAATTTAGATCAATGCTAACAGCTGGTTCTTTTTGTCTTTTAAGAATTCTTTAACTGCCTACTAATAAACATTCTGACCAATGTAATTGTTTATGAAAGTCTGCTTTGCTCTTTACTTTTTTCCAAAGGTGCTTGGTATCATACCACAGAAATAATTCACATGGGTATTGCTTGCTACAAAATCAGAATTGTTAGAATAGAGCTTAATTCAAAGCTAATAGAAGCTTTATTGAGTGAGTCATGGTAATTTGTTCTTTAATTCCATTTCAGAGTCAGTGCCTCTTCACATTCAGCAAGTAATTTTTAAAATCAAGTCTAACTCATTTCTATCACAAGTTAGAAAAGCACACAGCACATGCAACAAAAGACATCTCAACCTCAAGAATTAGAATTCAGTCTCTTGAGAGTAACAGCATGCAAATTACTTACAAAAACCTTGAGCTTTGACTGCTGGGTTGCCAGGGGGGAAAAATATTCAGAAGCAACTATACGACTTTCTAGAAATTCTGTAGTTCTTTGCCTTCTTCAGCACAGGGGTGCTTCTAGAAGGCCCATAAACCCCAGCGTGAAACTGTTGGTCTATATCCAGTGTTAATTTAGCCAAGCAGTTAAGATTCCAAACATTGATTTTTTCCGATAATGTCTAAGGTTTAAATAAATATATTACTGAAACTATCCTTTAAAAAGAAAAAAAAAACCCTACCATGCCTTGATTTAATTGGTAACTGATGAGGTTCTTACTGGACCGAGATTTATGTCCTTATTTGGCTGATATGGAACCTGACACAGCTCCTGCATTCTGTCATGGGGAGTTCCGATGTATAAATATGGGGAAGCAGGCTGGAGCTGCCACTGACAGCTAACCACACAAGACTCCAGACCAATCAGAGGACGACAGTCAACAGGAAGAGAATAAGGTTGTGACAAGTCTAACCAGGATGAGAGCAGGTCAGAGGATTCCAGGGCTTCCAGCAGCTACAAAAGGGGATGGTGCATGGGAGATTACATGGCTACTGACCCACTGTCCCCACTGCCGGTGGTAGAAGCACTTCATCTCATCAACTTTTCTGTTTTCAAAGGCTTTATTCTGTGAGTTTTTAACACATCCTCCTTTCTCAGGAATGTCAGCCTCTGATGTGGTTCCCTCTCACATGTCAAGAAGCATGTGCCCTCTGGTACAGAAAAGCAGCTGTGGTGAGACAATCCCACAGGCCCACCACCCCAGACTGACTAGCCTGGCAGGATATTAATGATTAAGTGGTAAACAGATATGTAACCCTTTATAATCCTACTCTCTATTGCCATGACTAGGCAGACATTACTTTGCCAACAAAGGTCTGTCTAATCAAAGCTATGGTTTTTCCGGCAGTCCTGTATGGATGCAAGAGATGAACCATAAAGAACGCTGAGCACCAAGGAATTGATGCTTTTGAACTGTGGTGTTGGAGGAGACTCTTGAGAGTCCCTTGGACTGCAAGATCAAGCCACTCAATCCTAAAGGAAATCAGTCCTGAATATTCATTGGAAGGACTGATGCTGAAGCCGAAGCTCCAATACTTTGGCCACTTGATGTGAAGAACTGACTCACTGGAAAAGACCATGATGCTGGGAAAGTTTGAAGGCAGGAGGAGAAGGGGACAACAGAGGATGAGATGGTTGAATGGCATCACTGACTCAATGTACATTAGTTTGAGCAAGCTCCAGGAGTTGGCGATGGACAGGGAAGCCTCCCGTGCTGCAGTTCACGGGGTCACAAAGAGCTGGACACAACTGAGCAACTGAACTAACTGAACTGAGACAGACATTAATTCAGCCTTGAGCACATCAATTAGAAAATGTTTGCTCTACAAAATTATAGACCTCACTCTCCTTTTAAAAGGAATGTCACCTTTTAAAGTTTCGTCTATAACTGAGGACCAATTCATAAAGAAAGACTATAACTAGTAACTTTTTTCTCCAAAGCACATAATGCATTAAAACTTATGCAAAATTTCTTCAAAAAATAAGAATGTTTGCTATTTTAATCATCATGTTCAGCTTTAATCTCCCAACTACGCGATCTGTTTTAAACTATCTATTCTTTAAAGAAAAAAAAAAAAGCCTCATTTTGAACACTGCTGCTGCTGCTAAGTCACTTCAGTTGTGTCTGACTCTGTGCGAGCCATAGACGGCAGCCCACTAGGCTCCTCTGTCCCTGGGATTCTCCAGGCAAGCACACTGGAGTGGGTTGTCATTTCCTTCTCCAATGCACGAAAGTGAAAAGTGAAGGGGAAGTTGCTCAGTCGTGCCGGACTCTTAGTGACCCCATGGACTGCAGCCTACCAGGCTCCTCTGTCCATGGCATTTTCCAGGCAAGAGTACTGGAGTGGGGTGCCATTGCCTTCTCCGTATGAACACTGACTATGTGTTTTTCTCTCTCCTGTAAACCTAACCCTTGAAGTATGAGCCACCCCCTTTTGCCCTCAAGGATGAGGAAAATGGAAATTAATAGTTCCTCACACCAAAGTCTGGATTCAACCATATTTTACACCAGAGAGGGGGATGAGGTTTTTTTATGCTGTGTGACCAGGTAGACTTCTGGAGAACCACTTAAGAGCAAAGCAAGACAATCTACTTCATTTTATCGGCTACGTATCTAAAAGGTCACATCCTGAAGAGTTTTGAGTCACAAGAAGAAAACAGGTATTTTCACAAGAACTGATCAATTGGGGGGTATTTTCAACTATTTCTGGGTTTTTCTTTCAAATATTATATCTCATTCCCAGGAAATTAAAGCATATGCTATCAAAGACTTGTCAAAGATGCCAACTAATTCAAAATGAATGACTAAACCTCAAAGAACTTACTAGGCAGGGACCATTTTAAATTCCTGAAAGCCAGCAAGGTTAACCAGTATCAAGGAATAAATTGGTCTATCATACACCATTCTTACTGCTCTGAAGAAAACTCAAGCACTTTCACATTGAATCCCCTGTTATCCTGCCTAGCAACTACCCATCAATTTCATGAAAAGGCACCCATCTATAAATTTAATACCTGCTTACCTCTTCTTCCTCCCAAAACTCCAGTAAAAAAGGCAGAATAAAAGTTATAGAGCCATAATAATAAACATAGGAGGTAACAATACTGAGCAAGATTTCAGCAAATGTATTGAATATAGGAAGGAGAGAGTAATTGGTACGTACCTTAGCAGACAGTCACAGGACCATCACTGATGAGTAAGTGATGGATCCTACAGAATTCAAGCAGGCTCAGGAACTGAAGGCAACAGTGAAGCACACAGCTAAATACAGGCAGGTAGTTTCATGTTAGCTAAAAATATAATGCAACAGCAAGATTTGAAAACTGTTACAATCTCTCCCAGAAAGAAAAGGAAGTAAGGCCAGAGGCTCCATCCAGCAACTCTAACATTTCATGGGAGTTCCAGATCATGGACAATGTACATGCGTCTATGTGGAGGATGGGAGGGTAGTGTCAAAACTTAGTATTTCCCAGATCGCCAGTCTACCAAAACACAGTACCAAACATTTTTACAGCAGAGACAGAGATTCAAAGAACAAAACAAAACAAAATAAATCAGAAAGTGAAACTGCATCAGACATTGTGGCAACACTTTTAATTAGAGTAGAGCAATGCCTTCAAAATCCCAAGTTTGGTTTTCTACCTAGAATTTTATATACCAAGCCAAAGTACCTGTTAGACACACAAAGTTTCAACATAATCAACTTCCCATATACTCATTCCCAGAAGTTTCACTCATTCCACTTTAACAGGGAAGTAATCTAATAGCGAAGACATGGGGTCCAGGAGATGTGGAATCCAACTTGAGTGGAAAACAGATCCCAGGATGGAGTCTCAAGCAACAGCTGTACACTCAGATGAGAGAAAGTAGTCTAGACTGAAACAACAAAGAATTCAATATCCTTTTGGGCTTTGACCATGTGACAAAGCGATTAAAGAGTTTTACAAACTTATTGGAACTGTTTTGGAAGAGTTAAATGATGTGTGTATAAAACCAAGACAAGATGTCCTATGAGAACGGTAACGTAAGCATAGGAAACCATCCAGTTCAGAAATGAATAGAAAATAAGGTGACTATAATGTAAACAATGATGATGATTTAGCAAAAAAGAAAAAAGGGGTTGGGGGGGAGAAGTAAAAAGGCAGAAATCCTTACCTATCAAATAAAGAAATAGCTGTATAAGCATTTTACTTAGAAATTTGAAACCAAAGTGCTAGGAAAAAACTAAAGGCTGAAATGAAATCCTGAGAAATGAGAAAGGAAGGAGCAGGGAACTAACTTGCTTATAAGCACTGAAGTACTACTAAAACTATATATATACACCCCTGGTGCCTCAGTGCTATCAAGAATCTGCCTGCAATGCAGGAGACCAGGGTTCATTTCCTGGGTTGGGATGATCTCCTGAGAAGGAAATGAATGGCATCTCACTCCAGTATTCTTGCCCGGGAAATCCCATGGACAGAGGAGCCTGGCAGGCTACAGTCCACTGGGTCGCCAAGAGTCAGACACAACTAGTGACTACACCACCCCCATACATTGCTTTAATAAAAATTCATTAATATTCTAAAATATGTATATAGTAAATTGAAAATTTAGAAAAAATACTACTTACAATCTCTTCTCTATGGTCCTAAACTACTTGGAATATAAAGAGGAGACAACATGCAACCCCAGGTTTGAGATTTCAAGTTTGTTTTCCATTGCATTATATCTGAGGGCTGGAACTCACCCTCCCAGCAGCAGTAACAGCTCCATGAGGCAGCGAATAGGGGACGTATCAGACCTTCCAAGAGGGGTTGAAGATGTGGCAGAGGAAGACTAGTTTAGAAAAAATACCTGTGGATTTTGATCCTTATTTTCATGCTTCTTCCACCCCTCTTATTACTGTGTACCCCATGTGCAATGTCATTTTAACATAAAGTTTCATAATAAAAAATCCTAGTGCATTGTCAAAATGCCTACCACTTTCCCATAAAGTCAAAAAAAAAGCACCTCATGGGGCAACCAAGAAACAATGGTCTTAAAAGTAGCTGGAATGTCAACGATATACGGCTACATTTTTTTCATTTACTTTCATGTTTCCAAATATACAAGAGGAAGTTCTGTTTTACTCTCCCTACCCCACTTTATCATTTTGAACTCTATACATTAACTCATAAATGTTTCTTCTATTAGAAAAGAAGCACTTTTAGTGTGAAAAGATCTTTATTTCAAAATAAAGAGCACAAGGTCTTACACAGCAGATAAAATTAGTGTTACTGCCCTCAGTGGTCAAGGTTAGCAACTTTTCTGGCTTATATTAATTCATCATAAACAACGGATGGACTGACTGGCCTGTAAGTGCAGCTGTATGGTCGCATGGTATAATTCCTTTTGTTGATCCTAGTGACAAAATTATTAGGTTCCACTTAAAATTGAAAATAACAGCAGCTTTTCCAGATCTAGCTCCCAAAATTGTATCCTGAACTCATCTGTGTAAGATCTTAAGTTAAAAACTTTGTGTATCTATATCATTATAATCAGTATTTCTGACAATCACAGCCTAAGAAATTTAACTTTGGCTAACAGTTTTTCTCATCATGAAATCAAGTGAAATACCTTATGTTTGCTTTTTTCATAAATAGAAAATGACCAAACATTACAAACACTTTATGTTTAGTGATTATATATACAAAGAATATTTAATAAACAGGACTTACCATCTGCAACACTATATACATTAAATTATAATATAACCCCTACTACAAAAGCTATCTGTTGACCAAGATAAAAACTGTCTCTAGAGATTAAATACATTAGAAATTACAAAAAAAAAAAAGGGAAATTAGAAAGTGGTCTTCAAATGCTAAAAATCTAGAAGAATTCTCCAACATCTGCTCTCTTATCACGACATTTGCTTCGAGCTTTTGTTCGAGCTTTGAAGGCTGCAGAATTATATAAATGCTGAAATGGAAAAGAGGAAAATATGTGTGAGCCAATAAAGTTTTAGATATTCTTATAAAGTAAGAAAAAAGATTATAATGTGACTCTAATGTAAACAATGATGCTGATTTAGCAAAAAAAAAAAAAAAGGTGGGGGGAGAAGTAAAAAGGCAGAAATCCTTACCTATCAAATAAAGAAATAGCTGTATAAGCATTTTACTTAGAAATTTGAAACCAAAGTGCTAGGAAAAAACTAAAGGCTGAAATGAAATCCTGAGAAATGAGAAAGGAAGGAGCAGGGAACTAACTTGCTTATAAGCACTGAAGTACTACTAAAACTATATATATACACCCCTGGTGCCTCAGTGCTATCAAGAATCTGCCCGCAATGCAGGAGACCAGGGTTCATTTCCTGGGTTGGGATGATCTCCTGAGAAGGAAATGAATGGCATCTCACTCCAGTATTCTTGCCCGGGAAATCCCATGGACAGAGGAGCCTGGCAGGCTACAGTCCGTGGGGTTGCCACGGACTGAAAGGAAAGAAATGAACTAATTTGACTTTAGATATACTTTATATGTTTAAAAGACACAAAGAATGAGGGAGACGATTAACACATGACGGTTCTATATGAAAAAAATAACCAAACGTAAAATGTCAAGAAAATTTTTTAGATAATAAAACCAATGTTGTCAAATATGTGTTTAATAGCTACAGGCATTCATTCAACACTGAAAATAATTAAAAATAATAGAATAATTTTGGAAGGTAATTTGGCAATACATCTCAAAAATCATAATCAAGCTCTATCGTTCCATGCAAGGACTTTATCCAAGAAATAATCCAAAAGAGAAATAAATGTAAAAATATTAGTATTTATTAGAAAGTTTTAAAATGCCCAACAATCAATTATATGTCCATCAAAGTGATTAAATATAAAGATTTTATAAACATACAATAAAACAATTCATATCCACTAGGATGGCTATAACTTAAAAGGAAAATTAAAAACAAAAAAAGGTAACAGTAAGGATGTCAAAATTTGAACTCTCATATTGCTAGTGGGAAGGTAAAATGCACTGCAGTCATTGTAGAAAACAGTTTGGTGGTTCCTTAAAAAGTTAACAGAATTACACATGACTGAGCAACTCTGCTCCTAGAAGAACTGAAAACAGGTGCACTAATAAAAACTTCTAAGTTTATGTTCAAAAAAAGCACGATTTAAAAGGATCAAAAGTGGAAACAAGCCAAATGTCCACAAACTAACAAAGAGATAAACATGTGGGGTATCCATACAATGGAGGATTATTCGGCCACAAAAAGGACTGAAGTACTGACCACCCTACAACATGGATGAACCTTGGCAACAACATGCTAAGTGGAAAAAAAAGTCACAAAAGGTCACGTTATATGGCTCTCTGTCTGTGAAATACCCACAACAGGTAAATCCATAGAGAAAGAATGCACATTAGTGATTGCTTATCAGCAGCTGAGGGGAAAGAAGAGGTGAACAGACAGTGAATATTTAATAAACCTCAGTTTCCTTTTTGAGGTGACGAAAATGTTTGGAACCTAGATAGTGGTGATGGTTGTGCAACACTGTAAGTGTATTCAATACCACTGAACTGTACACTATATTTTATGTTATGTGAATTTTACCTTAGTAAAAATAATAATAAGGATTTTTGAAATGTTATGAAATTCTCCAGGCAAGAATACTGGAGTGGGTAGCCATTCCCTTCTCCAAGGGATCTTCCCCTCCCAAGGACTGAATGCAAGTCTCCTGCATTGCAGAGAGATTCTTTATTGCTGAGCCATTGGGGAAGCCAAATAATATTAATCACTATTTAATGTTATAAACTCTCTAAGCACATTTGTTCTCCTCATCTGTAAAATGAATCTGGTACTAAGTTTAGGCTCAGTCATCAGATATGAAAGAAGTGAAAGACATCAGATATGAAAGACAAAAATACTTTTGTCAATATTTATCCTTAAATATATAAACTTCACAGAACAAAGGGAAATAAAAAATGAAAATAGTTTCTATGTTAACAGGATTATGGATAAAAATTTCTCTTCTTAACCCTCCATACTCTAAATGGACTAAAGTTTCTTCTATACTTACTAGTCCAGCTTTGTCTGAAACACCATGGAGAACTAAATAGTTTACAAACATAGCTAAATGCCTATCACCGGGCAGAATCAAAGCTTTGTCTCCACTTCTGTGCATTCAGTTCTCTTGAAAACAAAAACCAAACCTACCCTTTCAAATCGAGAAATCTTCATTGTCTTCAATGCAGCAGCATCAAGCATCACTGGGGGTCCAAGTTCAAATACATTGCGAAGGAATTCATTTGACTGAAATAAAAGAGGCAATAAGGCTCAGTATTAAACATCAGTTTTCTTTTTTTTACTACATAAACTGAATTCTGGTTAACAGAAGTTATGTGGAGTTTATAAATATGAATGTACATCACTTATTTTCTTTCTGTTTCTCATAAGACCAAACTGTTTTCCAATGCCCTGAATTCAAGAAAGCTATGTCAAACTAGTTGCTTTCCTACAAAGATGTCAATAGTGCTCCAACAGTCAAGGAGATGCCCCACCAAGCTTACACTATACAAAAACAAAAAGGACAGTTTCATATGTATTCACCTCAACTTTCAAAAATAAATTTGCTATTGTGCATAACATATACTGAAAACAGTCTGTATATTCAAACTAATTTCAAAAGCAGTGAAGTGAGGTAGATTCAAAACTACTCTCTAATTTAAAAGCAAACACACAGAAAGGATGTCACCCACTCACCTGTAAGTGGTACTGCATTCCTGATCCAAGAATCTCCTTAAAGGTGTCATATGTATGTTTTTTGACCCAGCAATCAATATACATCCTTTCAGGACCAAATTTAACAGTTTCTGTTGGAAAATCCCGTTCCTGGTCAATAGAAGAATAAAAATTTTAAGAGGAACCAAAATGATCTAAAGAGATCCTACATAAACACAATTTCTAAATACACATATACATGTTGGAATGAATAGTATGGTTTAAACCAATACCTCCATCCTTGAAATATGAATAGACTAGAAAGTGGAAGTACTATCCTACATAAAGAGTGCAGAACTTGTCTAGCTGCCGTAGACATGGCAAAACTACCTTGTTGTGAATGTTTTTTCATTTCAAAAGCACTCAACAAACTTGCTGGAAAAGTCAGATGCGTGTACTGGTTTAGGATTGGGGTAGGGAGGGTTATAGGACAAGTCAGAAAGACAAGATGCCCCCATAAGACAGTGCTGAAATTAGGGAAGCAGAAATCTAGGAAAGGAAGTAAAGACAAATGGTGTTAACTAACAGACCAACCAAAAAGGAGGAGAAGCAACTAGAGGGTTCAGAGGGCCTTTGAAGATTCTTATTTAGAAAATGAGATAACATTTATGATTTCAGAAATGGAAGAAATGGAATAATTTTGCCAGAAGACAATTTCTAAAGTATAACCATGGGGCAAGAAGAGGTAGTGGTGGAAGTGAAATGGAAACAGGAACAAATACAGAATAGGGTTTTCCAAATGAGCAGAGAAGAAATCCAGAATACTGACAGAACTTGAGACAAAAACAAACTAGCTGCTCTATATTTTAATAAATCATGAGTAAGGAAGAGTAACCCACGTGGTGCAGTGGTAGAGAACCCACCTGCCAATGCAGGAGACTCAAGAGACATGGTTTCCACCCCTGCTGCGAAGAGCCCCTGGAAGAAATGGCAACCCACTCCAGTATCCTTGCCT